>NW_007245737.1:218598-369386 GCF_000164805.1 Carlito syrichta
GAGACCCCAACCCAAAAAAAAAAAAAAAAAAAACACAAAAGTATCTTTTGCAAAAAAGATGTTGTTATATCTGCTGAAGTGATGTTTGTCAAGTTTTTTCTTTGAATTGTGCTCTTGGTGTTGTAGATAAGAAAACTTTGCCTAACCAAGACAACAAGGATATTCTTCTATTTTTTTAACACACTTTTTGGCTTTAGGTTTTACTTTTATGTCTATGATCCAATTTAGATTAATTTTTGCATATGGTGCAAGATATGGATCAAAGTTGTTTTTACATATGGATATCCAATTATCCTAGTATCTTTTGTTGAAAAGATGGTCTTTTCTCCACAGAACTGCCTTTCTATCTTTGATAAATATCAATTGACTGTGTGTGTGGATCTATTTGTGGTATCTCTACCCTGTTCCACTGATCTATTTATTTATCCTTACATCAATACCACACCATCATTATCACCTTAGCTATGTAATAAATCTTGAAGTTGAGTAAAGTAATTTTTCCACATTTTTCTTTTAACAAGTTATTTTGGCTACTGTAGGCTTCACATATTTTCAGAAAACTTTTAGAATCAACTTGTCAATTTCTACAAATAAAAATCTGTTTGGATTTTGATTGGAATTCTGATGAAGATAAAGATCAACTTGGAGACCAGGCACAGTGACTCACACCTGTAATCCTAACATTTTGGAAGGCCAAGGCAAGAGGATTGCTTGACCCTGGAGTGCCAGACCAGCCTGGGCAATATATTAAGGCCTTGATTCTACAAAAATATTTAAAAATTAGCTGAGTGTGGTGATGTGTACATTCAGTCCCAGCTACTCAGGAGGCTGAGGGGGAAGGACAGCCTGAGCCAAGGAGGTCAAGGCTGCAATGAACCATGGTTGTGATACTGTTCTTCAGCACGGGTGATTGAGACCTTGACTCAAAAAAAAAAAAAAAGAAAAGATCAACTTGGAGAAAGATAAATTAATATTCAGTCTCACCTCTTGATTTTCTTTCAACAGTGTTTCTTTTTAATTTTTCAAGAACAGATCTTGTAGATATTTTATCAGAATTATTCCAAGTATTACATATTTTTGATGCAATTATTAATGGTATTGATTCCTTAACTTAAATTTCAAATTATTGACTTCTATTATATAAAAATACATTTGATTGTTTTATCTTGTATAATCAAATTTGCTAAAAGCTCTCACTCATTGGTTCGAGTAGCTTTTTTGTAGATCACATGAAATTTTCTATATAGATAATTTTACTATAAGCAACAAGGAGAAAGCATGCCACACCTTCCACACTTAGCTTGGCAATTTCTTCAGCTCAGGTTCAAGTTCAAGTTCATAATGTAGAGTTTCTACCTCCCACCCAATACTAGAACACAGTTTTACCAAGATTTCTGCAACTTTTTAACAAGGAATACCCTTTCCTCTGGTGTCCAATAGCACGTTCTCCATCTTATCTGAGACCTCACTGCAATCATTTTTAATATTCATGTTTCTAGCAAAACTCTGTTCCTAGTGATGTATATATTCTCTCGAAAAATGGAAGTGTTGTCTATAGCTCTCCTCCCTTATTTCCGAGCCCTCACCAAATCACTTTTATCCCATATTTCTACCAACTCTCTCTTTAAGCTAGGCTTTTTCTATAATGAATTAAAACTCCTCCAGCCTCTACCTATTACCTAATTCCAGAGCCATGTCTACATATGTAGCATTTGTTAGTGCAGCTCCTCACTTCCCAGTGTTATAATCTATATTAGATTCCTAGGGCTACCACAACAAATTCTCACAAACTGAATGATTTAATACAACAGAAATTTACTCTCTCACAGTTCTGGAGACTAGAAGTCCAAAATCATGATGTTGGTAGGGCCACCCTCTCTCTGAAGGCTCTAGAGATGTTTAGAGAAAGGTTCTTCCTTTCTTCTTCCTTGTTTCTGGTGATTGCCAGAAATCCCTGGCATTCCTTGGCATACAATTTCATCACTCCAATTTCTGCATCTGTCATCACATAGCCTTTTTATATGAACACCAGCTATTGAATTTAGGGCCTATCCTAATTGAGCATGACCTCATCTTAGCTTGACTACAACTAAGAAGACCCTATTTACAAATAAAGTCATATTCACAGGTTCTGAGAGTTATAAATTCAACATTCTTGAGGGAGAAACAATTTAATTCACAACACCAAACTATTTCTGGATTGAGTTGTAGAACTTACTTACATAGTTTGGATATAAGTACCTTATCAAAGCTATGGCTTTCTTCCCATTTTATGGAATGTCTTTTACTTTGTTGATGGTATATTTTAAAACACAAAAGGTTTTTATTTTAATTAAGTCTTATTGTTTATTTTTTCATTTGTGTCTATTAGTTTTATGATACTTTTGGAGCTATATCAAAAAATCATGCCTCTTTCTAGGTCACAAAGATGTATTGTTACTTTTTGTTTGCTTCTAAGAGTTTTACAGCCTTATTTCTTACATTTGGGTCTAAGATCCATTTTGTGCTAATTTTTATATATACTGTGAAGGTCAAACTTCATTGTTTTGCATATGGATATTAAATATATTTTGCATATTGTTCCAGCACTGTTTGTGAAAAGACTGTACATTCCTCATTTAGTTGTCTTGACTCCTTTTTTTTTTTTTGAGTTGGAGTCTCACTCTGTCGCCCAGACTGGAGTGCAGTGGCTGCTCCCAGCCACCGCAGCCTCGACCTGCTGGGCTCCGGTGATCCTTCCGCCTTAGCCTTCCAAGTAGCCGGCTGATTTTTTGATTTATTGTAGAGATGAGGTCTCGCTGCCCAGGCGGGTCTCGAACCCGTGGGCTCAGTCAATCCACTCACCTCAGCCTCCCAAAGGTGTGGGACTACAGGCTGGGCTACCGAGCCTGGCTGTCTTGACTGCTTTTTGAAAATCAGTTGCCCAATCCATGAACATGGGATGTCTTTATACTTATTAAGATTTTCTTTAATTTCTTTCAATAATGTTTTATACTGTCCAGTGTACAAGTCTTACACTTCTTTTGTGAATTTATTTCTAAGTATTTTATTATTTTTAATACTATTTTAAATGAAATAACTCTCTTAATTTTATTTTTTGATTGTTTATTGAAAGTTTGTAGAAATATAGTTGATTTTTGTATGTTGATCTTGTATCCTATAACCTAGCTGAACTTACTTGTTAGTTCCAATAGTCACTTTGTAGATCCCTTAGGATTTACTATATACAATATCATGCTGTGAATAGAGATAATTCTACTTCTTCTTTTCTAATCTGAATTCCTTTTATTTTATTTTCTCATCTAACTTCTCTGGCTAGAACATCTAGTACAATGTTGAACAGAACTGGTGAGAACAAAGATTCTTATCTTATTCCAGATTTCAGGGGAATAGCTTTCAGTCATTCACCACTAAGCATGATGTAAGCTGTGGGTTTTTATGCCCTTTGTCTAATTGCAAAACTTCCTTTCTAGTCCTAGTTTGTTGAATGTTTTTATCATGGAAGAGTATTAGATTTTATCAAATGTTTTTGAGGGAATTTATTTAGGTGAGTATGTGGTTTGTGTTCTTAATTATATTAATATACTCTATTATATTAATATGGTAATTTTTGTATTATTTTCCTGGTTATGATGTATAATTCTTTTTCAAATTTTCCAGACTTTGTTTGTAAGTATGTTGTTGAGGTTTTTTAACATCTATTTCATGAGGAATATTAGTCTGTGGTCAGCCCCAACCTCTGGTCCTCTAGCTCCACTCTCTCTGGACTCTGTGCCCATGGCTCTGTCCTCAGATTTATTCTTCCTTTGAAATGAAGAGATGCTTGATTGGATCCATAAGTCACACACCTAACCCCTTTGACAGATGGCTGTCTAGCCACACCCTTGCTTTCCTCTTCAGGACATATTTCTCACCTTTTGCATTGTGGATAGAATGAGAAGTTTTAAAATTATTCAGTACTAAGCCGGGCTCGGTGGCTCAGCCTGTAATCCTGCACCTTTGGGAGGCTGAGGTGAGTGGATTGCCTGAGCCCGCGAGTTCGAGACCCGCCTGGGCAGCGAGACCTCATCTCTACCATAAATAAAAAAATCAGTCGGGCGTGGTAGCACATGCCTGTAATTCCGGCTACTTGGAAGGCTGAGGTGGAAGGATCGCCAGAGCCCAGCAGGTCGAGGCTGCGGTGACCGGGAGCGGCCACTGCACTCCAGTCTGGGCGGCAGAGTGAGACTCCAACTCAAAAAAAAAAAAAATTATTCAGTACTGATTCCTTTCCATTTCACAATTTCTTCCTCATTTATCCTCTTTCATCTTGCATTTTAGTATAAACAGTAAGGAAAACCAGTCCTTATAGTCCACATTTTCTTGAAAATCTCCTCAACTGAATATGCAAATTCACCTTACAAGTTCTACTTTTCATTCACAATTCTCCCACTTTATAAGAAGGATTGCCTTTCTTCCAGTTTCCAACAACATGTTTTTCATTCCCCTCTGAGATTTCACCAGGAACCCCTTTTATGTTCATATCCCTGTCAATATTCTGTTCATGACAATATATGTATTTTCTAAGAAGATAGATGCTTTCATTACTGTACACACATTTACCTAAGCTCTTACCAGAATCACCTTTGATGTTCCTATTTATACCAACCATCTCTTCAAGCAAATTAGACTTTTTCTATCTTTACACCTCAAAATTCTTGTAGCCTCTGTTCGTTTCCCATTCTCAGAGCCATTTCTACATTTTTAAGTATTAGTTAGAAAAGTATTCCACTTTCCGGAACCAAAATCTGTTGCAGTCAGGGTTCAAGAGAGAAACAGAATCAGTGGGAGGTGTGTGTGTGTGTGTGTGTGTGTGTGTGTGTGTGTGTGTCCAAGTTCTTTTTTCTATATATTTTATCTTTTTTTTTTTTTTTTTTTTTTTAGTTTTTTCCAATTAAAAAAAAATCTGAGTTCTGATACTCTGCTTTGGCTAGGGTGAAAATATGCTTAAACTTTTAAACTTTAGTTTCTTCATTTATGAAATGAAGTAATAATAAAAAAAAATCTATTTCATGAGGTCATTGTGGATATTAGTTTTGTTAATATGTATAAAAACATAGTGCCTTGAATATAACAAATATGAAAAGTATTTGTTATAATTTTGAGTGACATATTTTTGACATATTGTGATTTTCAAACATTTGTAATCTATTACATTTATTTTTCATTGATATGGAGGCAATTTGATTTCCTTTCCTTTTTTTTTTTTTTTTTAAGAAGCCATCTATGAAGTGTGGTAATACCAGCAAATGGAAGGACATTTTCCTCTACTCCAGTGCTGTGAATACTGGTTTTCATTCCACTTTGGGGCCTCTATTTGCTCTTGTGACAGTGATTATATTAATTTATGATATTATTTAAAACAATGGATGACCCATTGGTTAGCATGTGCATTCTTGTTCTAAGTTATATCCTTCTCTTCCCTAGCCAGCAATTACCTCAGTGATAACCAGCCTGTTGCCGTTTCCTTATGCCTCTTCTGAACTACAATAAATACAAGTTCATATTTTTTTATTTGTGTTAGCCCTACATACATACCATTATTTCAACATGTTTAAAGTGTTATCCATCTGATTATGTTTGTAAATAAAATCATGAATTGGTTAAAAACATGTGCCTTCCAAGTCTCATACTTTTTGTGTTATTTTTTTTCTTTCTTATCATTGTCCTTCATTAGCAAATTTTGTTCTATAAAGTATTTGGATTTTTTGATGCAGTCTGCTATAGCACACAAACACCTAATTCTGCAATGAGAATGTATTGGTATATGATTGTTGAAAAGAGAAAGAGTACTACACTACAGAATTGCTTCTGATTTATATATGAATTTTTCTTGGCTAAGGAAGTCAGGTTACTGGAGTAGACTTATAACCTCCAGCAAAAAAAAAGAAAAAAAAGTCTCTAGCTCAGTGCTACCTCTACACATTGCAATTCAACCTTGTGCAACTCATGGCTTAGAGTGGGTCTCACTACATTCTGTGCTCACCTTAACAGCAGCCCCACTTGCTGACAGCATTTTTTCTATTTCTTGTCTCAGCACTTATCAATTCAGCTCTATTTAACCTGTTACTTGTGTTTCTGCTCTAATATATTTTATAAATATCCATCGTGGCAGCCTCCAGTCATGCTGAGCTGATTGCCTGGGTGGTCCAAGGTGTCTCCCTGGTCATCAAGTACTGTTTTTGTTTGTATTCTAAAGTTTCATCATTTTTAAGTGATATGTTCTACTACAATTTTTTTCATAAGCTCTGTTTTTATAGTGTGTCATTTTGTAGACTATGAGTTTTTTGAGATTGCATATATTGCACATTTTCTCTTATAAGAAGTATTTTTTAAAGTCAGACATGGTGGCTCACGCCTGTAATCCCAGCACTTTTGGAGGCCGAAGCAGGAGGATTACTTAAACCCTGGAGTTTGAGATCAGCCCAGGCAACATAGTAGAGACACAAAGACCTGTGTCTCTACAAAAAATTTTTTAAATAGCCAGGCATAATGGCATACTCCTTTAGTCCTAGCTACTCAGAAGGCTGAAGAGGGAGGATTGCTTGAGTCCAGGAATTTGAGGCTGCAGTGAGCCATAATCATGCTACTGCATTCCAGTCTGAGCAACAGAGTGAGACCTAGATTAAAAAGAAAAAAGAAATCTTAAAAAAATGTTTTCTTCATTTATTTTGTACAAATGTACAAAAATAATACTGTATAGATTTATTGGCTGTTTTGTAGGATAAGTTCAAGAAATTCAAGCCAAAAAACTGAAAATAGTAAAAGAAACAGACAAATCTCACATATTTTGCCCTGATTATTTGTGCATTAGAGTCCCATATATTGAGGCAGACACACCAGCATGTGAAGAAACACATTGGGGGGATTAATTACAAAATGCAGAAGGGTTCAAAACTTCTCATATAAAATCAAACTGTTTAATTATATGTTTGTTTAAAAATGTGATTAGAAGCTGGGCTCGATGACTCAGCCTGTAATCCCGCGCCTTTGGGAGGCTGAGGTGAGTGGATTGCCTGAGCCCGTGGGTTCGAGATCCGCCTGGGCAGCGAGACCTCATGTCTACAATAAATCAAAAAATTAGCCGGGTGTGGTAGCATATGCCTGTAATTCTGGCTACTTGGAAGGCGGAGGCGGAAGAATCGCCGGAGCCCAGCATGCCAGGCTATGGTGGCCGGGAGCGGCCACTGCACTCCAGTCTGGGTGACAAAGTGAGACTCCAACTCAAAAAAAAAAGTGATTAGAATTTCTTGTCTTTTCTGAGACACATATTTCAAATTCCCCTCTATTCAACTGATAATCTATTATTTTGATCTTGGTCCGAACATGACATTTTAAAAGTTTTTTTGAGAACCACTTAAAGTAGAAGGGAAGTTAAAATTTTATGTAAAGATTTTTTTCCTCCTATAATTTGTTGTATTTTTATTGAGTAACGGGTATTATAAACTATAAGCCAGTATGATTTTCCATAACATCTCCAGAAATGTTGTTTTCCATCTCTTTTGCATTAGAAAGTAATAGGTTTAGAAAAAGAAAAGCCATTAATTCTTTCAGTACATTTAAGCACATTGGTGCATTGCAGACTTCACTTTGTAGAAGCCCTCTTGCCTCCTACTCCTGTCATTGCCTGCACCTCTTTATAACCATGGGGGTCTTTATAGTAATAGTGCATTCAGTTTTTAAACCACTTAGAAATAACAATACCAACCTCTTGGATATTTTCATGTTAAAGAACATAAATGCTTAGGTTTCCCTTATGTTAATAGGAAATGCTAGATATTCACAATGTTATTTTAGTATAAGATTTGTAGGATTGCATCAAATATGTATATTGAAAGCAAAATTTATTAAACTGAACATCTATGACAAATTAATACATTAAGAGAATTATTTCTGAACTCTGATATCTTGTGCTTTATCTCACCTATTTGAAATTGACTTTAATATAATATTGACAATAATCAGGAATGTTGAGGATGCTGGAGATGTTTATAGAAAAGAAAAAAGGCGAAGACTTATGTTGGGCATGGTGGTGTACACCTGTAGTTCCAGTTACTTGGGAGGCTAAAGTGGAGAGACTCCTTGAGCCCAGGAGTTCAAAGGGAGCTGGTTTTGAGATCCCATTCTTAAAACACACACACACAAAGAAGTAGAAGAAGGAGGAGGAGGAGGAGAGGAAGAAGAAGAAGAAGAAGACTTGCTAGAAACGTAATCATTTTCTTCAAGTGTTTTATGGATAGGTATACAGCAAGGAAGGAGACACACGTTCCTGATGCCCAGGCTTGTTGAAGCCAGGATCTCAGTCTTCTTCATATTTGATCACCTTAAACATAACAACACATGCCCTCAAGTCTCAGCATAGAAGATATTTGATAAATATTGCTCTAAGCTGAGCTATTAATTGACTGATTGTCGACAGTTAAGTTTTGGGGATAGAGTAAGGCGATTTTTATACAAAAGAACAATCTTTCTTACAATCTAGGCAGTCTGACCACAGAATGACGTACAATGAGAAGCAGCATTCTCTTTATCATTACAAGTTTTGAAACTAGTTAACTAACTCTCAGGAATGTATTATTGATGACCTACAATATCCTCTCCAATGCCTACAAGTTCTCTTACAGTACTATAGGGATTTTTGTTTGTTTGTTTCAGGCTAGAATTTAGGATCGTGGGAGAATTCCAAGAGTACTGATACTATTTAAGCTGCCTCTAAGAAAGCTCTAGCAATGTTTAAGAAAAAAATATTCAATGATACTTGTAAAGCACAATAAGGAAGATTTTATTTAGAACTATCACGATAGTTATAGGAACCACTGCAACAAGGCCTTGCCCTGGGAGAGACTGGACTCAACTCTGAATATAACATGGGCAAGTGGGAATTTATAGCCGAGGAGCTGGGTGGGGGTCAATGAATGGAAAATATTGAGGATATTGAGGATGATTATATAGAGAGCAGGGACTATGTGGCTTCTCTGGACCACATCAAGTAAATAGGAATTGTCTTGGGTTGCACATAAATTAGATAATATAGTTAGTGTATATATATATAAAATAAGACTTTTATTTTTAATATTTTTATTATGAAGTTTAGAAAAATAAGAACAATATAAAACTAGTAGGACATTTGACCTTGTTTTTGTAAAGCTAATCTATCAATGTCTATTTCGATGGAAGTAGTCGCAATTCTTAGTGAGTTCTCAAGGTGGCTCATCAAAATGTTCAAATTTTGCTCTCTGTGTGCTTTATAATTGAAAACAGCTGTTCACAAATGTACGTGCTGCCAAAAAGCAAAGTTATGAGTAAAGCGTGATTGTGAACTTCAAAAGTAGAACTACATATGGGGTCATGAACAAAATAAATGCTAAAAAACACATGCTGTTAAAAGATTTTGTGGGGCTGCATTACTAGCTGTCCTGGGTCACATGTGACCTACAGGCTGCAGGTTGGACATGGCTGCTATAGAGGATGGGGAGTTCTGTCTAAGCTGAGCTAGCAAGGCTCTTTGCTAAAACTGGTTTTACAAGAAAGTACACAGATGGGTTTAGGAGAAGGTTCAAGAGCCTGACTAAAGTTTGGTCAACAGAGAATCTTTGTCAGCAAATAGAGATGGGAAGAACATATTGAAGCATTAGGCACATGCACTTGGCACTGAGAAACATGCTAAACTGAAATTTTTGAGACACTGCCATGCAAATCCTCATGTCTATCTAAATTACTACATGATTTGAAGTTGGGAGTTTGTGGTATCTTTGTGTGTATAATATACAAAGAAGATTAAAAGAATTCCTGATAAATCAGTGAGACTTTGCCTTACCCATGCCAAATGCAATGGCTCACGCTTACCTCCTTTAGGGCTTTACTCCAAAATCTCCTTATCAGTGAGGCCTTAGCTGATCACTTGCTTTAAAACTGCAATCTTCTCCTGACTTTCTGGCAGTACCCCCTCCCTCTTCCCTGCTTAGTTTTCTCTTTGGCACTTATCAACATTAAAATACTACCTTTTTCCTATCTATTTTATTTATTGTCAGTCTCTTTCCACTAGAAGGTCATGAGGACAAATATTTCCACATTTTTTCACTGCTGCATCCTTCAAAGGAAGAGTTGAACAAATACTGACTACCTACTTCACGCAGAGCACTTTATATCCATCATGTCATTTCTTTCCTGCTACAGTCTTGTGAGGTAGTTGTTATAATGCCCATTTTTAAAAATAAGAAAATTGAATCTCAGAAACCTTAAGAATATTGTTCATAGTCACACAGTCTTATAGACTTTCATTTTCATATTCCATAGACACTCAGTGAAATAGGTTGGATTGAACTAAAAAAGGGAAAACACTCTCCTTGTCATTTGTATCTCATTGCCTCGCTAGCACACTCTGTCTCTCTCACCTACCTTGATCTTTCCAAACATCATTCCAAAAAATGAGAGCAAGTAGATACAGTGGTCCCCTCATCCATGGTTTTGCTTTCCAAGGTTTCAGCTGCCTGCTGTCAATGGTGATCTGAAAATATTAAACAAAAAACAATTCATAACTTTTAAATTGCATGCAGTTTTAAGTATCATAATGAAACCTTGTACCCTTCTGCTTCATCCTGCCCAGAACGTATATCCTCCCTTTGTTTAGAAATCCATGCTGTCTACATTCCCTGCCCCTTCCTCACTTGGGAGCCATCTTGGTTATCAGGTTATCTGTTTCAGAATCACAGTACTTGTGTTCAAGTCAACCTTGTTTTACTTCATGATGGCCCCAAGAGTAGTGATACTGGCAATTAGGATATGCCAAAGGAAAGCACAAAAGTGCCTCCTTTAAGCAAAAAGGTGAAAGTTCTCAACTTAATAGAGAAGAAAATGAATCATGAAGTATTTTAATGAGGTCACTAAGATCTATGATGAGAAAAAATCTTCTATCCATAAAATTGTGAAGAAGGAAAAAGATACTCGTGCAAAGTATATATCGGGTTTGGTACTATCTGCAGTTTCAGGCATCCACTAGGGTCTTGGAATGTATTCCCTGAGCATAAGCAGGGGATTACTATATACATCCACATACATCCTCAACCTTGTTGAGGAAAATAAAGGCATGGAAGCAAAGGAAGGGTTAAACAATTACTGACTACCTACTGTGTGCAGAGCACTTTATATTCATCATGTCATTTCTTCCCTGCTACAATCTCATGAGGCAGCTGTTATAATGCTCATTTTCTAAAATAAGAAAATTGATTCTCAGAAAAGTTAAGAATATTGTTCATAGTCACACAATTTTGTGGATTTTCATTTTTATAAGGTGAAGGAACTTATTCAAATCCAGATCTGTTTGACTCTAAGAAGGAACACCTTCTCTCAAATAGAGTATTTGAATCACTCCCTGCTCAAAAATTCTCTTTCATACTCTCACATTCCACAAATTTCCTTTTTTGTTGAGATACAGATAATATCCACCCCCATCACCTCTATTTTAATGGATAATTTACACTTAAGTGGCAGTTATTTTAATCAGATCATCATCCTAGAAAATGAGAGTTCACTAAGGGAAGGAGGAAGGTACATTCTTGGATCATAATGAAGAGAGATTGTGATTTTTTAAAAAATTTTTTGTCTTTACAAGGTACAAAATTTTAAAAGTGCAAAAGTATAAGCAGTAAAGTCTTCCCTTCATCCCCATTCCTGTCTCTAGTCACTCAATCTGATTCTGATGCCACCTTACCAAGAAAGTCAGGCCCTTCTTTTTAAAAAAAAAATGTAAAAAAAATTGTGAGTCTCCCATCCACTGTGCCATGCACCTTGATCTTTTCATTTAACAAATATACCCCAGGAATGGTGATAGGAAATTTTGGACCAGTGGTGAGGATAGAGAAGGTCCTGGTCACCCAGGAACCTAAAGAGAAGCAATTGATGAGGGAAGGGCCTGAGGACATGCTTGCCTATTCTACCCCTAAAGTGCTTGAGCTGTCTCTGAAAATCATCTCGGTGCTGCACATTTCTATAGCTACAACAGTGCCCAAGATGCCACGACTCGGGGATCTGGGGTGAAGGAGGGTAGTAAGGAAAATCAGAGAGGGAAGAACCATAACAAATATATACGCTCCAGTATTTTACATGTCTTCTCTCTTCAATACCCAGTGTGCTTAGTAAATTTCCTGAAGACATGGGCCATACCTATTTTATTCATCATTGTGTCTTCAGTGGCTGGCACACTGCTTGGTATGCGTTAGATATATGAATACATGAGGAGCCCTGCTGTGGTTCAGTCTTCAGATCTCTGTATAAAGCCCATCAGTTACTTCTCTCTTCCTCCTTTGCAATGTCCTAGAAACTCAGTCTGTTTTTTCATACATCTTTAACCCTGCCACCACCCTCCTTCTCTGGCGTGGTTTTTTTCCCCTCACATGATCCCTGTTTCCTTCCCAGTTGCTCCCAAGGATGAGCAAAAAACAAAACAAAACAACAAAAAATGAGCTCTTTTTATTTCAGGGTTTCAGGGGGTCTTACTACAAATCACTAAAAGGGAGCAATTGGAATATCTCACACGGAGAAATTGCAGTGATTACAAAGGCATGGGCTACGATACAAGTCTGAATTTGCCAGTTTGCCACATCCAGGCTGTCCCTGTTTCCTCTAGTCCACCTTAGGCTCTTCGTAAATCCAATTGGTAAGAAAAGAAAGGAAACTACGTGTTCTCTCTTCTTTCTGAGGAAGAAACCAGATGCCAGCACCAGATTCCTTTGTTCTTATGTCTCTTCTTTCCTTGGTTCATTTGACTCCTCGCTCCCCTATCCAATTAAAATATTTGTGGATTAGACTCTTCTCAAGTATTTCTGCAATTTATCTTCTAACTCCTATCTGAAGCCACCAAGGCTGGGCAATATTAAATAAGGAAATGTTTCAAGCAGTCACTTCCACCGTGCCTTTGTGACTAAAGCCTTCCAATAGCAGAAGGGAGAAAGTTATGTCTTTTATATAAGTAGATTTGGCTGCTTTGATGGATATAAGACAGATGTCCTCCTTAGGACTATTTAAACACAGATACTTGATTTTGTCTGATGTTTTTCTCTCTTCCTCTACACAGGTGATTACCCACACTTGTACATTCACATAGAGACAAAATGCTTGGTTATAATTCTAGATATCCCATGCAACTATTGCCTATGATAACCAGGTAATCTTTATGAAGTTATTACTATACACTTTTCTAATCTCACTTTGCAGCGATGAGTGTTGCACAATAATCTCCATGAGGCCCTCTTGATTATATTTGCTAGATATGAGTTTAAATTTAGTGCCATTTAAGTTAAAACATTTTATATGTTCTTATTTCATTACTAGGCTTTTTTAAAATGTACTTTTTAAATAAACATTTGATTTCAGAGTGGAAGGAATAGCCTCACTTATTCTTCCTAAGAATAATCTGAAAAGTACTAGACATAATGTGGATTTGCCATTGGCAAGTGCTGGAGAAGAGATACATGGAGAATAACATATTATGGGTAATTACAAAATAGCTCCTCTACAGCCAGGGCAATTGGGCCTTATGTCTTTGGGTTGATTTGCTCTGCACCAAATGACTGGATTCTGAGAAAGAAGCCCTAGATTTGAATTCTAGTTCCTCTACTTATTGGTTCTGTGCTCCTTCTTGGTCAGGTACCCTGCTTCTTTAAACTTTAGTGCCCTCATCTATAAAATAAGAGCATAATAATGACTCTCTCATAAGGTTGGCATAAGGGTTAAATGAGATCGTTGATCTTGTATGTTTGGGAGCAAAGTATCAAGTCCAGACCATGTGGGTTTGAACTGTGCAGTCTTCCACAAGAGACTGAATATATCTATGCCTTTGTCTTATAATCTATAAGATGGGAATAATTAGAGTACCTTGCTCAAAGGTTGTTGTGAAGATTAAAATAAATTAATCCTGCCATAGGATTTGGTACATAGTAAGTGTTTAGTAAAAATTAGCCATTATTATATGGAATGTACAAGAATTTTATAAATACTGGCACACTTTTTCATCTGTTATCTGATTTCTGTGCTCTAGGTTATATAGTTATTTAATGGGACTTATTTTCTGTAGATTTACTCAGATTTTATAACACAAAGCAAGTGAATACTCAGCAGCCATAAAGGAGTCTAATTTTGTCTCCTACTGTAAGTTTATCTGTATTTAACTATTACACACATGCATCTTATTCTTCTTTGTACTTTTTTTAAAGGCAGGGTCTGCCTAATCTTTGGATATCTTTTAGTACTTAAAAGACTGCCTTACTAGTAATAGCTATTTGTGGTTAATGAATATTTCTTGACTGTATGAAATTGGTTACCGGTTTTGGAAGGAATTCTAGCAGCAAATGAACAGGCCCAAATCTTTGTGGCAAGGGATCAAAGGCAATCTCAAACTGAATTCTGTAATAAAGAGGACTTTGTAGAAAGAAATAGAGTTTAGTGTAAGCTCCATTTTTTAAATCCAAAGGTGCTATGGTATAATGGGAAGGGTGTAAGACTCAGCTTTAGCCCTGGGGTTGCGAAATCTTGGGTATAATCTTAGGTATGTAACTTCATTGGATCTCTATTTCCTCATCTATATTATAAAGACCATAATACCCTCTCCTCCTATCTCACAGAATGCTTTGTAAGCTATAAAATTTATTGACAAATATTAGAGACATTAATATTCTGAGAGGCAAACCAATGATTCTGAAGAAGACACTTTTTTTTTGGCCAATTATCTATTCGCAGTTCATTCTTATAAGCTGAGTTTGTCTTAATCTTGCCTATTGAATTCATTTTGACAAGAACAGGGTAGAGTCCATCAATCTTCTAGTATAAAGAACCTAGTAGGTGAGTCAATACTTAGTTCCAAAATCTAACCCTTAGAATAAGAGGGATGTGTATCATCAGTGGATTGAAGGCTGCAGGAAAGGGAAAGGGGAGGACTTGTGCTGCTCTGTGTTTTCATGCAGTTACAGTAATTCTGTTTGGTCTTCAGAATGAAAGCAGATGTGTCCCTCTTCTTCCTTATACCTCCTCCTCTCTCTCTTCCTTTTGACTCATATCTCCATTCACTACCATACACAGCCTTGCCCAAAGTATAAGGCAAGGGGAGAAGTGGTGCGCTTTCCTATCTCCTTTCCACCCTTGATCATAATCATGAAGTTCCTCTGAACTCTGGTCACAAGGGAATTAGTAGCACTGTGAGATTTTTTAAAATCAAAATATGTCAGTAGCTCCAAAAAAGAAGGAACTGACCACTGGGTTTCAGCTCATTGCTAGGAGAGGTGTAACTCTTAAACTCTGTTGCAGAGTGTGTCAGGATGGAAGGAATCAGGGGGTCACCAAGTTCAAACCCTTGATTTTAGTGCAAGGAGTCATCCTGGTGCACTTCTTTTGAAGGCCTGAGAACAAAATGTTTCTGGAATTCATTTGCTGTCAGTGAGTGCTCCCTAAGCTCTGGAGTCCAGAGATGTTCCTCCAGAACGCATCAGAGACTTGGGTCATTTCTGAGACAGTAACTGCTAGGTCCTGACCATACTTGTGGTGGGCGGCAGGGAGGATTCTATGATGAGGAAATGATTTTGTGTTCTCCTATTCATAGAAAAACGAAACTACCCTGACTCATTCTCAGGGTAATGGGCATTTGGCATTGGACTGTTTTCCTAATGATGACCTTACGCTGAGCCATTAGCCCTCTTCACCCCTTTGCTTCAGGCTGCTGGTCAGGGAGTGTAAACCAGCTGTCAGAGACATGAGTCCGGTCTAGAGGTTCAGGAACAGTCTGAACTGTAAGACAGAGCCAGGCTGACTAGTTCAGAGTGGGAAGCCACTGTCTCTTAGCATATGGGAGCTTTTAGTTAGCACTCTGAAGCTCTCTGGTTGTTTGGGGGAAGGGCTGGGAGAAGCACTTAGATTCTGCTGAGCTCATTACCTTTAATTAGCTTCCTTGGTCTGGTGGCCAGTGCAGGAGGGTGAACTCTCCAGCTGGCAGGAGGGTGAACTCTCCAGCTGAGGAAAAGTGTGGTTATGAGGGTGGGGGAAGGTTCTCTAAGATAAGAAGGAGATCCAGTTAGGCTTCCATAAAGAGAAGGGTTGTTCATACCTTAATCGATATGAGAATACAGATTCTGTGAACAAGGAGGCTGTTTTTTAGAGCAGACTGAGGACATCAGCTGATGCCCAAAATGCAAGTATAAAGTAAACAGAGCAGGTAACAGTCAAATTCATACTTTATATTTCCCCGGATACTTCACTAAGAGATGAACTTCTATAGTTAGCGTCTCTCTCTCTCTCTCTCTCTCTCTCTCTCTCTCTCTCTCTCTCTCTCTCTCTCTCTCTGTCTCTCTCTCTGCTGTCTCTCATGCCTTCCTCCCTCCCTCCCTCTCTCTATTTTCTTCTTGTACAAACTGGGTGATGTGATGACGTTGACTCTCTTCACAGGAAAGCACTAAATGAGGATTAACTAAGTAATGAGAGCAAATTGGAAGGGTGATAGAAATGCTCTATAAAATTGCTGATAGATTTCTCCCAGCGGGAGAATCCCTTCAGTGCCCCTTTCATCTGAGACTTAACTGGCAGCATGTTCCATTGTTATCTCTGTAGTCTCCTTAAGCTGTCCCCTCCACCCCCTCTGAGCCCTTGTCTCTGAAGAACTTTGGACTATTCCTTGAAATGATTCCCAAGTTCTCCCACCAGGGCCAGCAGGACTCAATATTCCCCTCCATGGGGAGAAACTGAGACAGGGATTTTGGCTAAGTTGTCAGTGACTTGCCTCCATTTATGCCCTGAGGAAAGAATCTTTTCTAAAATATTTCTTCCCAGATATGCACTGCACAAACTTTCTGGAGAACAACTCAGTAAAATATGCATGCAAAATTCTTAGAAGTGCACATGACCCTTACCTTAGGAAATTCACTGTCAGTATATGACCCTTCATCTTCCCATTTATTCTTCCCTTCTTCATACGAGAGTATATTGCCTTCAACAGATAATTTAACCACTTTTAGACTTGGAATTAACAAATCCCTCCTCCTTGTCTGCCTACCTGACTACTTAAAGTCCCCAAAATGTGCTTGTTAGTGGGCACCAGCCTTCCAAAGTTTACTTCTTCTCTGGTCGTGGCCCTGTTCAAGTCTATATATTTGCACAGAACCGTGGAAATGTAGATGTGAATAGATCTGAGTGATCACAGCCATTGTCCTGAGAAGTAAGGGAGAAGAAATGTCTTACTCCCATTTGTGCTAAGGCAGTGTGAACCAGTTGAGTCAGCCTTGAGCTGAACAAATTGATCTTGTATTTTTCCTGGCATCTCAGCTATAACCCTGATGCAGATAAGCAAAGGCCAAAGCCAGTGGACTTAGCCAGCCATGCCAACACTTCGAAGGGTCCTGAGACTAATTTAAAAGGAACACTCTGAGGCCCTCAAGACAGTGATGACCTGAAACCTGTTAGGACATATTAGGACTTCTACCAACAAGATTAGACCACGATTTACCTCATAGCCTTCTCTGGGTTTGAATGCAACTGAGCTCAAACCTCTTGGAACCTCCTAGTTTACAAATAACTTTCCTTTTTAACATTTCCTGAAGCATGTGACATCCTAAGCAGTATTTATTCTTGGAAAAGACAGTTATAACAGGAAAAGGCCCAGAGGAAAAGCTCCTCCAACAGAGTCCTGGTGGGTTCCATCCCTGTGCCCCCTTCAACCTGGGACAGAGAAGCACTCCATGGCCCCTTCCATTGTTGTGCATGCACTAATTAATAAGAAATCATGGTGTGCCTTGGAGTATTCACCTCAAGCAGTGCACTGGAAAGTCATACTGCCTATGAATGGCAAAGGAGCTTAATCACTTAGCAGGTGAACTACGATCGATCATATGTTTCTCATCTATTGGAAACATCTATTTGAGGGAAGCATTTGAACAACACTCTACTAGGTCTGTTTTCTATAGTGTATTTCAGTGGGGAACATGTACTACTAAAGACAGATTTCACTTTATAAAAAGGGGTGTGAAAGGAGACAGTTTGCAAAAATGCACAAATTACTATCAATTTATGTTTATTTGAATTTGGTATTTTCTTCTGTGATTTCTTTTTCTGCATTGTTTTTATTTCCAACTCATTATGTTTATTATATGAAGGGAGAAGGGAGCAGTAGCCCACTGTTTATTCTCTAGTAGAGAACAAGAAAGCAAATAATTTGTGAGCATGGATACTTAAGACCACATAAAGTTTATGGAAATAGGTGTAAATTCTAATCTTTCCCCTTTACATACCTACCTGTTTCCGTGTTTACCCATTCTCCTCTCTTTATTTTCCTTTTCATTGTCTGTGTATCCCTTCCCCCAACCATCATCTTTACTCAACTTAATCGCTATATCACAACTCATGGTTTTTGTATCTGATCATAGTTTTCACCCTATTGAAAACTATGGCTGGCCAAGTCATGTGAATAGAGAAATTCCTGAAAAGCTCTTTGTACAAAAACCCCATAATTTGGTCTGGTTTATGCAGAATGCTGTGTATCTAGCCCTATGGCACAGAGACCACACTGTAGTATTATTAGAAAAATGATAAGGATGATGATACACACTCTAGATACTTTCATGAGTAAGTTGCTAAAATGTCAGCATAGCACCATGGTGAGGGTTCTAGAATCAGCCTGCTTAGTCTCAAATCATGAATCTGTCGCTAATGTCATATGGCCATTTGGATAGTAAGTTACCCATTTTAAGCCTCATATCCATCATCTGGAATAGCACATAATAATATCTATCTTTAGTGTGGTCATGGGTATTAAATGTGACCACACTAATGTGATATCAACTGCCAAGTGTGTTGCCAGACCATAGTACAATTTTGATAGTTGTCCACCCCCCCTTCCTCTTTCCCTCCCTTCTTTCATTCTTTCCTTTTTCCATTCCCCCTTCCTCCTTTCCTCCCTTTCTTCTTTTTTTTCTTTCTTTTTTTTGTGGGGGAGGAATCACTTTATCAAAATTCAAAGTACATTACAAATAGCAGAAATTAAAACAACATGGTATTTGCATAAAAACAGACACATAGTCCAATGGAACAGAATACAGAGCCCAGAAATAAATCTATGCACTTAAGGTCAATTGATTTTTTAATTTTTATTTTAAAGACATGGGGTTCAATTCAGGATTAGGTATACAAGTGGCCATTGTACAGGTAAAGTTTGGGCCTTCCTTTCTTCTTCCCTTCCTTCTTCCCTCCCTTCCTCCCTCCCTCCCTCCCTCCCTTCCTTCCTTCCCTGCCTTTCCCCCTTCCTTTCTTCTTATTTTCTTTCACCATTCTGTGAGACCATATCTGGGAGTATTAATAGAATGGGTACATAAGGCAGAGGTTCTTAAATGGAGTCTTCTTTAGCAGACTCAGAACCACCTGTCCTGGGAGGTTGTTAGAAATACAGACACTTGGGTCTCACCCCCAGCCTCCTGAAACAGGCACTCTGGGGTTGGAGTTCAGCAATCTGGTTTTGTTTTGTTTTTGGTTTGTTTTATTTTTTAGTTGGAGTCTCACTCTGTTGCCCAGACTGGAGTGCAGTGGCATGCTCCCCGCCACTGTAGATTCAACCTGCTGGGTTCTGGAGATCCTTCCGCCTCAGACTTCCAAGTAGCGGGAACTACAGGCGTGTGCTATCATGCCTGGCTTATTTTATTATTATTGTTGTTGTTGTTGTTATTGTTATTATTATTATTGTAGAGATGAGGTCTCGCCAAGTTGCCCGGGTGGATCTTGAACCCATGGGCTCAGGCAATTCACTCGTCTCAGCCTCCCAAAGTGCTGGGATTACAGGCTGAGCCACCGAACCCGGCCTTGCAATCTGTTTTAACAAGGCTGCCAGATGTTTCTGAATTTGAATACTGTGGTGTGAGTCTTTAAGTCTTACAAGGAGTCTCTGCCTCCAGTTAAGGTAAAAAGGGAAAAGTTTTACACTGTGTTTGAGCCATATAGCAGGGTATACACACTATTATTATTACTAGAGAATCACTATCTTGAATAGCCTAGTCTCTCAGGGATGTACCTTCTACTCAAGATGTAAATAAAGTTGGAAAAAATAATATTAGTATCAGTCGCTCCATAGTTATTTAGCCACTCTCAGGTAACTAAACAGCATGGGAGTATTGATCAAACATGCTCTTGGGTATTCAGCAGTGGAAGGTTGAACTCTCCCCAATTTCATAAATATTAAGATACTGCCATAAGTATTGGTGAGGACCAGGGAGCAACTAACTGAACTGTCTTTCGTTGTCTTCCTTGAGGGATCTTTCTTGGGCTTTCCAGAGAATATTATAGAATAAAATGTACGATGTGGGTGAGACTTGAAAGACCTATCTGGTCTTCCAGCCATGACAATATTAGCATATATTCAGATACATAGAAGACTGCATGAAGTTGTTTTCATGTTCAATAATTATATAGAACATTTAGTTGGATAACATTGTCTACATACATCTCTCTGTCTGATGTAAGAACAATATCCTTTTTAACTGAACTTCCTTTCTTGGTATTTTTAGAGAAGAACCTGTTAGGATGTTCTCTAGATTTGTTCTAGCCACAGGAAAGAAATGGAAGAATGTATTCATCATTTAGCTTAAGAATTCATTTTTTGCTAAAATAGTTTGTGGAGAATTCTGATAACATTCTGCTTATGATTTTTTTCCCTTTATCATTATAATAGCATCCTGTCTTTCTTTTGTTATGATTAGGAAAGTATATTCAGCACAGTATTGTTGGTCTTTTTTCTGTTCTTCTTTTCCAAATCAGCTCTATTGTCCTTATCTTGATGAAAATAATAATTTTAAGAGAAATCTAGTGACAATCTCACATTAACCTAGGACAGTAGAGGAAACAGAGGCCAATAGGATATAGACATCATCTTTGAAAGTCAAGATCCTTATACGAAATATTTTAAAGTGTTTTAAAAACAGCAATATTTATTTGTAATACTCAACTATGTTATAGTTAATGGATCTGAATGAGAGGTTTTGTTCATCTGCAAAGTATGTAAATGCTAATAGAATTCTTCAAGACTAGTGCTGTTCAATAGAAACATGATGTGAGTCACATACGTAATTTTTTAAAATTTCAGTAGTCAAATTTTAAAAGGCAAAAATAAATAGGTGAAGTTAGTTTAAATAATTTCTTTTCTTTAATACATGCAAAATATTTTCATTTCAGCATGTAGTCAATATAAAAAATATCAATGAGGTATTTTACATTTTTCATAGTAAGTCTGAAATTCAGTGTGTATTTTATACCTACGGCACATCTCATTTTGGACTAGGCATATTTCAAGTTTTCAATAACACGCGACTACTGGCTATCGTATCATATAATATTCAACATATGTTTATCCTAGCAGTTTTAGACTTATTAAAAGGATAAATCTATATAAGTTATCTTTTTCTTTTTGAGTTGGAAGTCTTACTCTGTCACCCAGGATGGAGTGCAGTGGCATGCTCACAGCCACCGCAGCCTTGACATGCTGGGCTCAAGTGATCCTTCCTCCTAAGCCTTCCAAGTAACTGTAACTACAGGTATGCACCACAACACCTAGCTTATTTTTTGATTTATTGTAGAGACAAGACCTCACCAAGTTTCCCAGGCTGGTCTGAAACCCCTGGTCTCAAGCATTCCTCTTGCCTCAGCCTCCCAAATTGCTGGGATTATAGGCTTGAGCTACGGCATGTTATCTTTTTAAAACAATGTTCTTCAATGTATAAAAGATTGTCAGAGGCAAATATATATACCTATAAATAATAATTGCCAAAATAAAAAGTGTGTTGAATATAAAAATACTGATTTGTCAATAGTTATATATGTGAGGAAATCGTTTTTCCTGTTATTCTAAAACTGTTCTTAAAAGATAACATTTCAGTTCAGTTGGCAAGTGTGGATATTTGAAATAAAATGTTAAAATACTATGCAGCCATTACAATAAAAAAATGAGATCATGGCCTTTGCAGTAAAATGGATGGAGCTGGAGATCATCATTCTAAGTGAACTAACTCAGAAACAGAAAAAAACAACCCTGCATGTTCTTATGTATACGCTGGAGCTAAATGGCCACAAAGATGGAAATAATAGACACTGGGGACACCAATTAGGCAGGAGGTGGGAAGGAAGTTAGGGTTCAGAAATTACCTATTGGGTACAGTGTTCACTATCTAAAGATTAGGTCACTGAAACCCAATCTCCTCCACTACACAATATGTCCATGTAACAAACATACATGCATACCCCATGAATCTAAGATAAAAATGGAAATTATGTATATATATATATATATATAAAATATATATATATATATACACACACATATATCATATATATGATATATATACTATGTATATATAAATATAAACTATGTATATATAAATGTATATACATATATATTGATATATATATGTATATACATTTATATATACATATAAATATATACATATGTATATACATATGTATATATATTGATATATATGTATATACATTTATATATACATAGTTTCCATTTTTATCTTAGATTCATGCCACCATGCCCAGCCAACCTTTTAATAATCTTTTTAAAGATGTTGACTGGGCATGGTGGCTCAAGCCTGTAATCCCAGCACTTTGGGAGGCTGAGGTGAGAGGATTGCCAGAACCCAGGGGTTCAAGTCCAGCCTGGGCAACTTGGCGAGACCTCATCTCTATAATAAATAAATAAATTAAAAAACTTAGCCAGGAGTGGTAGCGCGCATCTGTAGTTCCAACTACTTGGAAGACTAAAGCAGAAGGATCGCTTGAGCCCAGCAGGCCAAGGTTGCGGTGGCCATGAGCATGCCACTGCACTCCAGTCTGGGTGACACAGTGAGAAAAACAAAAAAAGATGTTTCTGTATCATCCATATTTAAATTTTTTTTTTTCTATTTTTAAAATTTTTATTTTAGAGTTGTGGGGTACATGTGGGGATTTTCTACATAAGTAAATTTCATGCAGGTAAGAGTTGGGCTTCTAGCAATCCCTCTCCTCTGGTAGTGGACATAATACCCTTGGGTGGTTGTGTGCCCCTTATCACCCTTTCTTTCTTCCTTTAGCATTGCCCAGCGTTTGTTGTTCTCACCTTTTGCTCACGTACCCAATGTTTAGGGTCTGCTTATGAGTCAGAACATGCAGTATTCAGTGTCCATGTTTAAATTTGATGAGCTTCATCAAACACTGGACTATCTAAATTCTGAGCTATGCTGTTAACATTTCAACATGTATGAACACAGAACATCTCTCTATATAGTTCAGAAAAATCTGTGAGATATTGGCTCACTGTCCCTATACATCTTATTTATACTGAGTATATACAATGAATGTGTATATTTAATACAGTTGTACTTCTGTTTTTCTGAAACTTTGTCATAGAATCTATAGGACATCTTAAATTCATGAAAAATAGGTTCTTCTCAACATAGGAACAGTTGCCAGACAGTGTGTAGTCATGTTTTTTGAGAACATGTTTCAGTACTTGAGAAATGGATTTCTAGCGTTTTTCTTAAGGACCAGAATTAAAAGGTGGAAATATACAAAGAAGAATGAAATTAAGCATTGTCCTTGGATAAGCACAGGTGAAGGAAATAAAGGACAACTTTCTCTTCCAGCTCCACCTCAACCACAGGGGACATAAATGAATAACACCTGTGGTACTTGGCCTTGTTAATATCTGCATACTGTTCTTCAGTGGCTGTTGAAACTGAGTTTCCCATTCTTATGGTAGAGGAGCTAGTGATCTCTGGATGACTAAACTATTCTCTAAAACAGACACCAAAACAATGACGGCTAACGTAATGTGTTTTTTATGCCATTATTCTCTTCCAAGGGACATTAAAGATGGCTGACCTACATTCATGTAAAAGTAGGACTAAAGCCCAGCTGACTTGTCTAATAAATACCCAAGTCCTTAAATAACCTCAGACAGGAAAGATAAAAGATGCAAGTAAAAGATGATTGGGAGAGGGGACCAAGGTTCGAGTTCACTCAAAGTCTATTTGAGTTATTTAACACTGTTCATCTTTTTGGTAATAGTCTCTAATCTTCATACATATCACACTTATTTTGGAAAATTCAAAATATGTTTAAGAGATAAATTTTTAAAATATTGCATGCAAAGTAAATAAGAGTTTAGAGTAACTGGAACAACATACGCTTGGCTAGGATAACTCATCCCAACACACGCATCTATTTGACACATATTCAAGGGGCAGCATTAATTATCTCTCTCCATAGTCCAGAAAGTCTGTAGAGCATTTGTCCACTGTCCCTTAACACCTTGTTTATACTGAGTGTCTTCTATTTTAATAATCCCCATGAACAGATGGAACCTAGAAAGCACAGCAGGGATGGCTCACTTAGTCGGTCAATGGCATCAGAGAATTTGGAGTGCCTGATTCTAGAAAATCTTTCCAGCGGAAGGTGATCCTCTTGTAAGGGTCAGGGTGTGGAGAGTCCACATTGCTGCTCATGCTCTCTATGTTTACATCCCACTAACAGGACAGAGTACACACGCACAACAAGGACTTTCAATGTGACCACTCTCCGGAAGAGGCCAAGCACGTGCAAGTCCCTGTGGGGTAGGACATGATCCTCTTGTGGTTTAATAGTGGTTTGTCACTCCACTTCCTTTCAGGGGAAAAGGTTGTTTTTGTTTTTGTTCTCTCAGGACAGCATTTTATTTTCATGTTTCAAAACAGAAAGAAAAACTCCAAAAACTTTCTTTTTCGTTTCTCTGCTCTAAGATTCAGTGTGATTTCTACAGCTGGCCTCTTCCAGATGTCTTGCCCAGAATTGCTGAGAGTTATGGGTATCCCAAACTCTGGGTTCAATATCAAAAAACTCTTTAACTGTGCCTTTTACCTTTTAATTTCTGCCACTTGATGGGGGGGGGGATGACCACCCTCATCTCTTTTATTTTTTTTCCAACTAAAAATGAAATTGCTGGAAATATTTCATGAATGGCTATATAGAGACTGACAATTAAGTTCGTGAACTCATACTAGAAAAAGTGCTACATATCTCACTGCTGAATATTACTACAGTCACCTTCCCCTTGGGAAGCCGTGCACCAATGCCAGTGCCTAGTCCACCTGTCAAAGAAATTTTGGAACTTTCTTTCTGGAATGAGCATCAGAGCTGTCATCATATTACCCTTGATGTCCTGAATGTCATCAGAATGTCTTCCTTTCAATATTTCTTTTATTGTCAGGTAAAGAAAAAAGTCATTGGGGGCTTGATCAGGTGAGTAAGTAGGGTGCTCCAATACAATTATTTGTTTACTGGCTAAAAACTCCCTCACAGACAGTGCTGTGTGAGCTAGTGCATTGTTGTGAAGCCAGAGCTCCTTTGGGAAAATGTCTGCATGCACCTTTCTTGTGCCAAGGCTTTCAGTTAAGATGTTCCTGTTTCTCTATCCATATTTATTTGGTCTGCTATGCTTCTCACAGTCAGCTGATAATTCTGATGCACAATTTGACAAATCTTTGCGACATTTTCATCAATTCTGCTTGTTCCGACCTCTCTTCATCAGTGGCACTGTCTCTCCCCTCAGAAAAACATTTGATCCAATTTGTATACTACCATTTTCCTCATGACATTATCCCCATAAACTTGGACTAACATGTCCCAGATTTTATTTCTACTCTTGCTAAGTTTAACAAAAAATTTAATGTTTGTTTGTTGCTTTAATTCAAACTCCAACATTCTCATGACAACAGCTCTGATTACCACTCCAGGAAAAAAAGTTCCAAAATTGCTTTGATGCGTGGATTAGGTGCTGGCATCAGTGCATAGCTTGAGTACTTTGAAGGTAACCATAGTGATATTCAGCAATGAAGTAAGTGGCAGTTTTTCTAGGATGAGTTTGCAGTTTTAGTTGTTATAGCTCATATGCCAGAAAGGCCATTATTTAAAAAATCAAAAGACAATCTGGTGCAGATGTAGAGAAAAGAGAATGCTTATCCCCTATTGGCGGGAGTGTAAATTAGTACAGCCTCTATGGATATCAGTATGGAACTTTCTCAAAGAACTAAAAGTAGATCTACCATTTGGTCCTGCAATCCTACTACTAGGTATCAACCCAGAGGAATAGAGGTCATTATAGGACAAAGACACCTGTACCCACATGTTCATCACAGCGTGACTCACAATTGCAAAGATCTGGAATCAACCAAAATACCCATCAATCAATGTGGATAATGAAAATGTGGTTTATATACACTATGCAATACTACTCAGCTACTACAAATAAAACAATGTCTTTTGCAGCAACATAAATAGAATTGGAGAACATCATCATACTAAGTGAGCTGACTTAAGAACAAAAAACCAAATGCTGCATGTTCTCACTTATAGGTGAGAACTAAACTGAAGATTTGCAAAGGCATAGAGATAGTACAATGGATGCTGGAAACTCAAAAGGGTGGGGGAAGGGGTGGAGGGATGAAAAAACTCCTATCAGTTACAATATGCACTGGTGGGAGTGTTAGATAACGTAAAACCCAGACTTCTGTGCCACTATACAAATGTAACCAAAAACTATTTATACTCCCTAAAGTTATTGAAATAAAGGAAAAAAAATTTTTTTAATTAAAATAAAATTTCTGTTTCTAAAGAGTACAGCAGAAAAGGGACCAAAAATGAGAAGTGCAAAACTGGGTTCCCTCGTTGGTAGATCAGTGAATGAACAGCATGACAGTAGAGCAGTGGCCAAAGTAAAGGAAAATAAAGATTATACTTCTCACTCCTGGCATATCATTTGTAGGTTCTGGCCGAAGTCTGCCCCTCTCTGAGCCTGAAGCATCTATCTTTGAAATGGAAGATAATTGCTGGGCAGTTAGAGCTCACAGGCATACCGCATGATGAGTGAGGTCATGTTAATAAAGCCTGGGAAAGAAAAGCGATGTGAAATAGCAGGGCTATTACCGTTCCAAAATGATTTTATAAAAGTGAGCCTTAAGTTCAGTGTGATGATTAACAAGCTATTAGAGCCAAGTTATTGATTCCTCTATCTTTAGAGTAGTTAATGCAGTACACACCAACAGGCCACAGACCCAAAGCTTTCCTTGTTCCTGTGCCCTGTGCTTTGTGATGGTGCTTTCCTTGGGAAAATGCAAATCGTTTCACGTACATGGTGGGGTACCTTTAATGCAGGTGCCAGGAGAGAGGAAAAATGCCTAAATTGATTTTGTGTTGTTTTATTATTTTCTTCTGATAATAAAGATTAATATAGATGCATGAAAAAAAATCAAACATAGAATGTTAAAAGAGAAAAAAATTAAGCATTGCTGATTTTTTTACTCTGAAGTATCCCTGATTTTTTTTACATAGAATAGTTTAACATTCTATGTACTTCATACATAAATATATTTAGATGATCATATTAAACATGTTTTATAACTTGTTCTTTGTTACTTTTCTAACCTACTCGTCACAGAGTAACAATATTGTTGATGGTTCCCATGTCAATTAATATAATTTTGCCAGAAACATATTTCATGAATGGATATATACTATTGTTTAATCCTGTTGATGGTCATAGAGTATTTATAATATTTTTGCCCTCATAACACTGCTCTGATAAACTTCATGTATTCATCTGTGAGCTTTTGACCAATTTTCTTTCTATGATAAATCTCTGTAAGTGGAATTAAGCAGATTGCTAGTCTACCCATCAGAAGGGCCATATGAGATTACTTTCTACCTACAGTGTAATAGAATGTCATCTTCTATTAAATTAAATTAAATTAAATCTTGTCAGCATTGTGTATTGTCAATGTTTTTGGTCTTTTGCCAAACTGATAGGGAATGAAATGTCTAGTGATTTTTTTTATGGTATATTCTGACCGTGACATATCAGACTTTAAATGAATGCAGTTGTTATACATCAGGGAACCTGGTTTGACTCAGAGCATACTATTTGAATCTGTGATATAACAAGATCTTTCTGTAGTTTTGAAAAAGAAGCCAAACTTTCACATGGTTTAAATTACTGCCTCATTTACACCCTCAATGTGCTAGATCACCTGGGAAGCCCTTTGGAGATGCCCCAAATGACCCAGTACAAGTTGTCAGCTGTGCTTTCTGTGAAAAAGAGATTGCTCTGGCCCATAGACTATGCTTAAGAGTAGCATCTTGAAAGTAGCACTACTCTACAACTGAGATTGCTCCAATGGGTGGTCTGTGGTATTGGATTCACTGGGAAGTATTAATCCCTTTGCTTTCAGCGGTAATGTTTTCATCATTTCAATGTGCTTTAAAGGTTATTGTCTCCAGGACAAATAATTGAGGAGACCTCACACTTCATCAGAAGCATTTCATCTTGATTATACAGCCACACACAAGGCAACATATTTCTCCTTTCACTGATGGATTATGCCAAGATTTACAAGGTCTGGTCTGCATGAAAGCAAGCACATGTTTGGGCAAACATTCAAATAATTCAAAGATATGGGGTCAGCATGATCCAAATACAAAGTCAGGACTTTCTCCTCTTCTACCTGCACCAGAGGCCAATCCCCTCACACACACATACACACACTAAGGTTTTTCATTTTCCTATTTCCTTTTTTAAAACATTGCTTTTAAATATGTCTTTCTATGAAGACATCCATGACTGGTTTCAAGTTCATCTACTCAAAGTTTCTGACTGGTTGTCAACCGATCAGTTTGGAAAACTACCATCACATATTTTTCTCAAATTCCTTGCAGATACCGGAATAATGAGGAATGGGAAAGTTATTTTGAGCCAGTATTTGAAAACCTGATATTTGGAATGTTAGAAATTCCTGTCTTCTGCCCAGTTTCTAAGCCCTCTTTCTAGATAACCACCCAGAAGATAACCATCTGGCAGCTATCCTAGATTGACTGACTTGGTTAGTTGAATATGGGCAGTGCATCCATATGCCCAACTTTGGGTTTCCCAAACTCTTTTTTCTGTGCCTGAGAATGAGTGAGTGCTGTTTTCTCCAATGTATTCCTCAAGCTAACGTGTCCTTTGATCTCCCCCTATTCTTCGCTTGTGGCATCCACAAGAGCATTACATAAACTTGACATTAAAGGACCAGTGTGAGCAGGACAGATACCCTGAAAGCCCTTGGCCTGGGCCTCGAGAGCTGAGGAGTCCCAGGCCAGACAGGAGGTACATCCTCCCAGGAAACTTGCCTCAGTGCACTTCATCATAGCTTCCCAAAATGCACTCACTTCGAATACCAATTAAAGGTACACTCTGTAGGATTCAATGAGACCAAGCTTGTGGTCAGGAATCAGGAAAATCTTGTAAATGAAGAACAAGGTGAGGCCTTACAATTTTGGTGCAAAGAGCATGTTACAGTGAGTCAGGAGACCAGATCTGCCTCTTACTACTTTTAAAACCTTGATCAATTCAGTTCACATATTTGAGTTTTATTTTTCTCATCTGTAAGATGTAGTAAAGATAAATGAGGTAATGTGGTTGTCCCTGGGAAAATATTTGGCACACTGTAGATACATATTAAAAAGTAACCATTATTTTGCTTTAAGTCCTCTATAGCTTTACATTTCTATGAGTTACTATATATCAGTAGCATTTCTCCAACCCATTGTGGCTAGGCAGGTGCCACTGAATATGAAGAAAGTTCAAATCGAATGACATAATCTAAGCTGCAAATAAATGAATAAAAATATTCTAAATCTATATGTCTTTTGGGTGGCATTTGCATCAATGACCAATATTCACAGGACAAGTGCCTTCAGGCAGGAAAAGTTAGGATAATGTCGATTTTCTTAATATTTATAGTAGATTCCTATTTTGAAAGTAGTAATTATGTCTCTATATTGATGTTTTACATTCCTTAAATAAGTCTAGGGGAAGTGTGAAGGCTGTCAGTAAGTGTAATTTCACCAGGATGAGACTGTAATTTGAGATGGCCAGGGGTATCTGTTTGACTTAGATCAGGGTTTAGCAAATTACAACCCACAGGCCAAAACCACCTCCCCCATCTATTTTCATACATAAAGTTTTGTTGGAACACACCCATTTGTTTATATCTATGGTATGTCATGCTACTATTGTCATGCTATCCTAGCAGAGTTATTGTAACAAAGACTCAGAGCCCATATTGCCCACAAAACTGAAAATATATGCTATCTGACCCTTTAGAGAAAAAATTTGATGATATATGGTTGAGGTTGTAGTAGCATTGTTTCTGATAGACCTAGTAGTGGATGGTCCCAGAATGTAAAACTTCTACTATTTAAAGGTACATAACAGAGGTGCTAGAGGCTTAAGGAAAATTATACATGAGTTTATTTATTTGGAATAGAAAGGAAAACATTCCTGGTACCACTACTGGCTGCATACTCAGAGGCTGTTGGAACTGAAGGCTCTTCCCAAGAAGCAGTTTCTCTGTCTAGGTTACAGTGGGTAAAACCTGAGAAAATCATGCCTTAGGTTCAAGAAAGTAAACGTATTGTTGTCTGTATAATGGTTATAAAGAAACATAAAGGTAATTGCTACAAGTGTTATGCTAGGTGAGAAATATTTAATAAATAAGAACAGACTAGGCATGGCGGCTCATACCTATAATCCTAGCACTTTGGGCCAAGGCAGAAGGATCACCTGAGCTCAAGAAGTTGAGGCTGCAGTGAGCCATAATGTTACCACTACACTGCAGCTTAGGTGGCAGAGTGAGACACCAACTAAAATAATAATTATAAGAAGAAGAAAAACAATCAGAATTGGTCTCATAGTGAGAGATTTGTTTTGGAGCCCAGACTAAATGAACTGTGCAGCGAGGAATGAAAGGTCATTTTAGTTGATTTCATTTAGAGGGAAATATTGTAGAATAAATAACTAGACAAATATCCGGTAAAAAGAGAGGAGGGATGTTCATCAATGGTCATAGTTTGCTGTGAACTACCTGACTGGTATGTCCATATATGGATTTTTTAAGTGTTGTATTGATGGATGAATGTGTGCATTCCTATGCATGTGTTGTAAAAAAAGAATCCATTTTTATCGGAAATAGAAAAAGATAGTTCAGATGTTTGAAACTTTTCTGACGCAGAATATTGTGTAATTCATAAACAACTCTTTGTGTTTTTGTTGATACCATGTCCAGAATATAGGACTTGCTATTTACACTAATGTACGAAACAATTGCTCTTCAGGTTTGTTTATTTTCTCATTAAGTAGGGAACATTACCCTAGAGGATGTTTAAATTTATGAAGATGATGAATTGAGGAATACACATACAGAAAATGTTGTCACAGGCGCTTCTCTCTCTAATCACCACTTCCAACCTCAACTCCACACTTTCTGCACGCACCTTGCCTTCCCGTGACCCTTGCTCATACTGTCTCGGAGACACACAAAGCATATACCCAGGTTAAGCATCAATGTCAACTGCCTATCAGGCTCTCAGAATGTGCTTTGGAAAGATAGTGACAAGGCTATGCTCTGACATACACCATAATGCCAGTATGGCAGAAGTAAGTGGAAGATTCTACTTTTTCCGATAAAGATCAGTTACTGTTTCCTGTCTTGAAGACGAAAGTTGAGTAAATGCAAAGGTCATCCATGTTTATATTAACAATGCAAGAGTTCACTACGTTTTCGCAACAACATCAGGTCATTATTTATCCACGTGTCCTTTTTTTTTTATCATTCCTTTGAACTGCTTGCATTTGCTTATCGTGATATTTCTAAGTCTGTAAACAGTCCAAGAGTAGCTGTTCTATTTCTCTAAATAGAGTCTTAGGTCATTTTATTATCCAGCATTGCAGATCATCAGAATGCCCCCATCTGTTGTCCTTCCACATCTGGGCTAACTTTAACTCTTTAAACCTGTAGAAAAAGTAAGAAAGCCATTATGACATTAGTTTGTTACTTTTTCTTACTAATACTCGTATATAATTTCCCCTGTTTTCCAATATATCATTTTTCTTGAAAAATCACAAGGAAATCATTTAAAATGTCTTATTTTTCTTTGGAAATGGCATTAAACATGATGAATTCTCCCCCTCAACTCTCCTCTTTCTGGTCTCCTGTTTCCCTGATTATTCTTCCTGGGATCATAGCCACTCAGAGTCTCTTACCAAGTCAGAAAACCTCTGAAGATGTGAAATCATAGAAACCTGTGACTGCCTTTCCAGTGGTCAATGAGCAGATCTCCATAGCAGAGGCGTGGCAGTAGGGACAGACAGCCAAAGCCAGCTCACACCAACACCCTTGCCAGTACGCCAGTCATCCTGTTGAATTTCATGTCACACACAATTTGATTTTCTTGCATGTGCGTTTTAGGGATAACAATACATGGGTAGAACTGTTTTCAGTCCATTAAATCACCTCAGTTTGATTGCTCCTTTAGTAAGGAAGAAAAAAAAGTGGGCAATCAGGTTGGAATTACATTGTATGAGGGAAATCACTATTTATCAACTGATTACAGTAAGTCCCCAACATACAAATGAATTCCCTTCTGAGTGCATATTTGTAACTCCAATTGTTTTAAGTTCAACAAGATTAGCCTAGGTACCCAACTAACACAACCTGCTGTATAATACTCTATGTATTTAACAGGCTATAATGACACTTGTTAGAGAGAAATAATACACAAAAAAATACAGATGTGCATCGTTAAAGTTCATAACTTGAAGGTTTGTATGTAGGGGACTTACTGTATAAGATTGTTCTAATACGTGAGATGGGCTAAGCTCTCTTTCGTTCACTAGTTGGGAAGAGATACTCAACATCAAGGAAATGGAGAAATATTTAATTACTTAAGCTGACTAATGCATAAATACAATATGAACGAGACAGTTTCCACCCTGCAGATGTTTTCTTTCAAGTTGCTATTTGTTTCAGCTATAATAGGCTAGGTTGTTCAGCAGTACCTCAAAATCTTGGCAGTTTACAGTAGCAAGAATTTATTTTTTTAATAGATGACACATCCAATAAATGTTGGTAGGGTCTTTACTCCACATTGTGCTTTCTAAGGGACCCACGATGTTGGGAAGTCTCTCTTTTGATATTGATGTTGACCACAACAAAGGCGGCAATAAAGATGAACCACACACCATGTCTTATGCTCCTACCTGGACACCACAAAAGTCACTTCCAGCTGAGTGGCAGAGCAAGTCAATCCATGGCTGACTTCAGTGTCTTGTGAAAATATAATTCCACCTCTGGGAGGGAAAGCAGATATGGTGAAAGGTCATAAAACCCACCTCTCCATCAAACCCCGGTATTATCACGTTGTTTCAGTGAATTCTTTTTTTTTTTTTTTTTTCTCTCTTACAAATCCCTTTTAAAACATCAGCCCTCAAGTAACAGTGTTTGTGGAAGTCAGCTTTTATTAGTTCTAAAGCAGGGCTTCATTGTTGGGAAATGTTGTCTGATTTTGTTAGCAGATTTCTATCATGGGCTTAAATGGAAAACCTATTTTGGGGCTGTTGCTTCCTATAGAACTTTTCCTGCTTAAGAGTTTCTCACTTATATGTAAAAGGATATACCTTTGGCCAAAAGAACCAAGTCTGCTCAGTTAACTGCTGGTTTTCCTCACACAAATTGCTACAACCAGGTGCCAGATCTTGAAGTGTCACCATCCTGCAAGTCCTAGAACCTGTGCTTAGGACAGCATTCTGGTAGTTCCTGGGGATTACATCACTCCATGATAAAAAAATTCAGCTTTTATTTCAGCAACAGTAGTGGGTTATTCTAGAACCCTGACCTCCCTTGAAGATGTCTTTATGTTGGATCTGCCCTATATACCTGCCACTTGATTCAAGACTTAGAGAAATTTCTACAGACTCTCATACCAGGTAAGTTGTTTACTTTCGTTTTACTTTTGAAATAGGACCTAGTCCTATTTAGTGCACTGTTGGAAAGCATGAATTAGTATAACATACGGAAACTTGTTTATTCCATCCCAGGTGTTAAGGTTTCACAAATGAGTACTCACGACATCAACACCATGGTATATATCCTTATGCAAGTCAAGATAGTAATGTTGGGCCTTTGTGATCTGAGGGTGGAAGTAGAATGAAATGTGGGTTTTTTTCTAGTCAACTAGAGAAGCAGGCTTACAACATGAATGGAATTTGCAATACACAAAGTATTTATCTAAGGTTTCTCTCTTCTCTGTTTGTAGAATGATGGGACTCAAATGAGGGAACTTGGTCAGAGGCAATAATGACTTGCGGCTTAGTGAAATGGACCAAAATGTGAAAGTAAGTGTTTTGAGAGACTGGTTTCCTAGGACCAAGTCTTTCCCTCGTCATACACAGTCACGGTCTCCTTTACCACTTTGGCCCAAACACTATGAAGACTTCTACCCACTGGATGTGCTTCCCTTGCTTTATACTAATTACTAATGACAGTAAAATATCCAAGCACATTGGCAATAACTTATGCAGACATGTATATTTCTAATTACAGGGAAATTGTTAGAACATGACTTGGACTAGAGATACACAGCTAATAATCCAAAAGAAATAACGCTTTGTTTTCCTACAGGAAAAAAATAAGAGCTTCATTTTAATCCTTGTTCCCTCTTTCTCTTTTTGTTTGTTTTGATACCCATGCATGGGTAATATCACAAACTGGCGGTACAAGAAGTACAATGTGGCCATTTCTTCTCAGACATTGGACACCCTACATCCGTTATCTGGTTTACTATCTGTCCACTTTCTTACTACAGCTGCACATCCAGGATTCTGTGTCCTAGTGTTGTTCATGATGAATCTCATGTACATTTTAAAATAATAAATGTAAATTAATTAAAATAATTTTAAAAATGCACGTCTGTAAAGCCTGTGTACATATTTTTTGCTTTTTCTAATCTTTTCCTTGCACATCAAAGAGTTAAACCTGAGTGTGATGTGTGTGTGCATGGAAACTGAGTGCACTATAGGTTCAAATGGACAAGGAAGTTGCTTACTAACATAATTTGCATTTTCAAATCAGTATATCTCCAGCCCTAGGACAGTACTACTATTATTGTTGGTGGATTTTGCAACACAAGCTGGATTCATTCAGCGAACCACACAAAATCACCTAAGGCCAGATGCTCAGTCCACAGAAATTCCCTTTCAAGTGATCAAAGCCTTACCCTTCTTCAAGATCCCCTTTAAAAATTATCAATTCCTTGCACATGGAACTATTTGTGCTTACCGATGAAGAAGGGCATGTAAAATATTCCCCTTGCCTCACCATATCCAAAGAATTAGAGAAATTTATTACCACATCTCTGGGCAGCAATAAACCACGTGTTTTGCTTTCTTCTAGAATAAGCCAGGCAAATTGTTTAAGAAAACTCGTAAAGAGCTTGGGCAAGTAGAGGAGGATGAAGCTATGAAATGAGGTTCGAGATGGGTGTGTGGAGAGTTTGTTATCTTGATAACAAAGCATTTCCATTCAAATTTAGGACTGAGCTGCCTCTAGTAATCCAAGTGGTTTTTTTATAGTACCTGACAACTTACAAATTTTGTGTCACATTCATCACTGAAAATGGGGACTATGCTTTTCTTTTTGCTTGAATGATGAGTGTGTTTAAATGGCAAAGCAGTTACAGAAGTATTGACTAAAGAAGGCATCCATTTACTAAAAAATAAGCCATTTGCTACCATAGACCTAGATACTCATTATGCCTTGTGTTACATTGCATTTTTTTTTGTACATCAGAAATAATTTTCCCAATGTTTGCTAGTTTAAACATCAGTTGACATTCATTTATTGATGATTGACCCTAAAATAGATGCCAGGGTTATGAAAATGAATAAGGTATTGTACCTGACCTCCAGTGGCTCATGGTCTAGAGCTATCTCCAAGATAATAATAACTGGCATTAATTGAGTCTCAACTGTATCTCCTCAAGGGCATTACCTTATTTAATTTTGACACAACCATGTGAAGTGAATATTATCACACACACACACACACACACACACACACACACACACACACATTTAGGTAATGTTTGTGAGGCTGAGAGACAGTGTGTTACCCATGATCATAGAACAAGTTAGTGGCAGAATTGGGAATTCAACCTAATCTTTTTGATTCTAGGGTTTATATTCTATCTACCAAGCTCTTATTGATTTTATTTTATATCAAACAATGTGATACATAAAGTCACTCAGGAAACAGGGTTGGATGATGAATATGAAAATAGGCAATTCATACTCTAACTAGCAAATAGAATCCCGGGACAGGTCTTCACTTTGACTAGGATTCTGTCCTACTCTGCCCTTGACAATAAACAAGGAGCCACATATTCTACTCTGGCACTTATTCTTAGGCCTCCAAGAACAACCACTGGCCAGTCCTCTGCCCACCTAGTCTATGTATCCCTTTGAAATATGGGTGACTCCATCTGCATTTACCTAAACTATCTTACCACTTAGTGGTCCTCAAGAGATAATACTTCTAGGGAGAGTTAATATTCTCAAAAAGTTCCTCAGAAATGCCTGTTTCCAAAGTCAAGGCCCACCTTGGAAAAAGGTCTTCATATTTCCTAGCTTATTTTATATTTTCACAATACAAAATATTTTTAAATGATTAAATTTGATTTAATTTTATATTGATAGCCTATCAATCTCTCAGATTTTGAAAGAAAAAATATACTGTCATTACTTTTATTTAAAAACAAACAAAACATCTTGGCTAAGTAACATCCATTTGTGCTCTGATTATTGCTAATAGCTTAAATGTGTGAACACTGTCAACAGGGAGAATGTTTACCTTCTAGGATTGTTAAGCAATTTAAGATGAAATAAGAAATGCCACAAGTAGCAAGTGTTACTTCATAACTGATAGTCAGTACTATATATTGGTTTAATGTGTTGGCCTTTTCTGGAACAAGAGTATTTTAGTAGGAGATAAGCAACTAAACTCCGGGTTAAATCAGTGAATTTCAAATTGTGGAATTGTCTTCTTCAGTTATCAGGCAGGACACATATTTTTGTTTTGTTAGGATGTATATGTGGAGTGTGGAATTCTTGAAATACACCTGGTATAACTCCCCTCATTAGGTAGCCTGGGACTATGCCTACTACATAATGATAGAAAATTAGAGGCTTAAATAATAGGCATTAAAGTAGAATATATTGAGAGCTGTGTACTAGTGTTCTAAGCTTATTTTACATGTACCAATGTATTCCTTTCAATACCCTGTGACATAAATACTACTAATTATCTCCATTTTACACATAAGGACACTGAACCTAAGAAAGGCTAAATGACTTGTTCAAGACTATATAGTCAAAGGCAGATAAGGAATTTGGTTCAGATTTTTCCTGACAGCAAAGTCTGTGCATTTTCCACTCTAGCACATTATATTTAATATCACAACAAAGTGCTGTCTGCCCTTCTGGGATGACCCTAGATATTCTCGGCAGATCTCATTAGGAGGAACCCGAGCTTTTAAGTGGTGGTCCGTTCAACAATGATCCCATTTAATTTACCGTTATAGGTGAAAGGGAAGTATGAAGAGTGGGATGACTGTATTTTGGGGAAAATATTTGTCATCTTTCTAGCTGTGATACACAAGACTGCCTGTATTTCTGAGTGAAAACAAAGAGGGGAGGCCAGAAGGGGGGCTGTAGCATCTCCTTGGACAGTCACAGTGCTGGGTGGCGAAAGTTCCAGTGGGCAGGGCAGGACATCCCAGGCCCTGTTTCCTATCATCTGTATTGGAGGACTAGACAGCATTGCATCAAATGGAAGGAACAAGTGATCAGGGAAATCAGGAAATGCTTCTAATTTTCTATCACTATCTAGTAGGGATAGTCCCAGCCATCCGGAAAATGTCAGAATGAAAGAGAAATGTACGTTTCTGAAGGAAATTCCAACTCCAACACCCTGCAAGAGGTGAAGATGTGATAGGATCCCAAAAGGGTAGGAGAGAGATTATTGACTTAGGCAATTTTTAGCAGGCTTGTGGAGGAAAAATTAGGTATGTCCAGTAGCAGAACTGTGGAAACTATTAGAAACTGAGCTAATTACAGACTTCTTAGCATGCCTCAGGAAATGGGAAGGAACTTTTCCCTTTTGGGCTTGTATTTTTTCCAATTTTTCTTGTTCAGGAAAGAATTAATTCTTTAAGCAATGAAACCTCCTGCTACGATTTCTCAACTCCACAAAGAAGAATAATTATAGATTAATAATGGGCCAAAATAGAAAATGCTAAATGTGTGTAGCAGATAAGTGGGAAATGTTCTGTCTTGTAAACGGTATTGTTTCAGTTCCTGGCAACACAGAGGAACAATTCTCACCTAAATGGATATTAGAATTCACCCTTCTTTCCTCCTGGTGTAAATTTTTAGTCTCAATGTGACTAAAACCATGAAGCTTCCTTAGCCTCATCAGAAATAAGAAAAATTTCTCACAGCACGGACATTTTTTCTTCTTTGCATTTAAAGAGTTTTGTGTCTTTCATATATGTAATATAGGCACAGGTTTCAGAATGTTTCTCACAGTAAAACTTTGAAAACTTTAATTTATTTAAAAGCTAATATGGATCATGCACTGAGCTAAACGTTTTATACTTGTTATTTATCCAAAAATATATATATTTCTTGAGCAGCCACTATGTATCAGGCGTGATGCTGGGTGCAAAATGTGCTGTTCTGTCTCTTAATTCTAAAATGCCTACAAAAAATATATAGTACTATTCCTGTTTCACAAATGTTTAAAAGTGAGATTCAGAGAAGTTACATGTACAGATTCAGAGAAGTTACATGTACAGACTCTTATGCTGACATGTACCAGACTAGAACCAAATGGTTTGGGGTCCAACTAACTTAACTCTCGATACCCCAGAAGTCCAGATCTGAGGGTCACAGCCTCTAGAGCCAATCTCCCAGATGCCCAGGCTCCTTTTGTTACTGTTCAACAGTAAAACTGAACCCAGAGCCTCAGTTCCAGGTACTCTGTGCTTTCCAAGTGACAATTACCTAGTTTGACAAAATAATTTGAAAGGATAAGGTTAGAGGAGATTGACGATACAGTCAGCCCTCGGTATCTGCAGGTTCTGCATTTGCAGACTCAACCAACTGCAGATTGTAAATATTTAGAAAATAATAATAATAATAATGATACAAAAATTAAAATTAATGCAAATAAAAATAAATGCAATGTAGTATTTACATTGTATTGGATATTGTAAGTAATTGAGAGGTGATTTAAAATATACAGAAGGATGTACATAGGTTATATGCAAATACTATGCTATTTTATATCAGGGACTTGAGCACCTATAGAATTTTTTTTTTAATTTTTAATTTTGAAGATGTAGGATATAATTCAGGGTTAGGTATACAAATGTCCATTTTGCAGATACCCTTGTTGATGAAGTGTGCCCTCCCCCAGCAGTTTCCCACTACTGCTAATCCCGCTACCCCCAACCCCCCAATAGTTTCCAACTTCTGCCGATCCCTTTCTTTCTTTTTTTTTTTTGAGTTGGAGTCTCACTCTGTCACCCAGATTGAGTGCAGTGGCATGCTCCCAGCCACCGCAGCCTCGACTTGCTGGGTTCCAGCCATCCTTCTGCCTCAGCCTTCCAAGTAGCTGGAACTACAGGCAGGCATGCGCTACCACGCCAAAATTTTTTGATTTATTGTAGAGATGAGGTCTCACCAAGTTGCCCAGGTGGGTCTCGAACCTGCGGGCTCAGGCAATCCACTCATCTCGGCCTCCCAAAGCACTGGGATTACAGGCTGAGCCACCAAGCCCGGCTCCCTTTTTAAAGTATTAACTTCTATAGATTTTTATATTGGGAGGGGTTTTGGAACCAATCCATCGTGGATAACTGAGAGTCAACTGTAATCACCATTTCTACCCAGGTGCCTCTCAACAGTCATCTTCTGGAGACACTATGCCTATGTTTTTGTCTAATTATTAAAAATTGGGATGAGTAAAGAAAGATGGCAGATAGATGAGGTGGAAGGCGGGTATTTCAGTAAATGCCTCTTGAATCAGAGCCTTTCTAGATTCACTTATGGCTCCGGATCTAGGGGCCGTCATCATGGCAACCCCAGAATCCCATTGGTTTGCCTGTTGATTGTGTGGGTCAAAGTGTTCACATATCACAAATGTGTAGGAGGCAGTCGATCCCCAATAATGAGAGAGCCTATATTTAAAAACATCTTTAGCCAAACTGAAGGAAGATAAAGTTCACAAATATGGTACTAGCTCAAGTCAATGAATCAGTGGCTTTGTATAGAGACTTTTTGGGGACTTTCCCAGGTGACTGACACAAACAATTTGGTTACTCAGTAGAGTTAGAGAATAACATTTTATATAATTCAGATATTCATAGAGATCTCTTCTGCTGTTTGCTGGAGTGCATGTGAACTATTGTACTTATGATCATGCTGTTGTCTTCATGGGTAATTTTATAAATGTTTTTGGTAGCTGGGCTCGGTGGCTCAGCCTATAATCCTGCGCTTTGGGAGGCTGAGGTGAGTGGATTGCCTGAGTCCACGGGTTTGAGACCCGCCTGGGCAACTTGGCGAGACCTCATCTCTACAATAAATAAATAAAAAAAATTAGTAGGATGTGGTAGCACGCGCCTGTAGTTCCAGCTACTTGGAAGGCTGAGGCGAAAGGATCGCCGGAGCCCAGCAGGTTGAGGCTGCAGCAGCTGAGAGCGGCCACTGCACTCCAGTCTGGGCAACAGAGTGAGACTCCAATTCAAATAAATAAATAAATAAATAAATAAATATTTTTGGTTAATAGTCTACCATCCTCAGCGTTTTACATTTGTCATGCAAATAAAGAGGTTTCTGTCCACAGCAAAAACCTATCTGGCATAATTTTTCAATATAAAATAAAACCAAGTTATGTTAAAGTTCTAAAGAATTAGAAGCCAATAAATTCACAATTCTTTTGAATGATTCTGGATACATTTTTGGATGTTTCAATGTATACTAATATAATAATATCCAGCTGTCATTTATTTTCATAGATACATACCAGTACTTTTATAGCAAGATATTTTTATTAGTAAAATGTTTTTATTCTTCAAAATGAAGATCCTTTTTGTAGTGTTTACTTGTCTATCATTTTTCATCCTTCAAATTCTGGAATAAATCTTAACTTTATACCCTCACGAAGAGTGTGCACTTTCATTTTTTTCTCAGTCTTCACTTTAGCAGCTTTCAACAAATCATTCACTTGTGAAAGGATTAGAAGATCAAGTTAGCCTTGTAGTTATCAAGGAAACTTTTGATTTCTCCAAACAATGATTTATAAAGAAACTTTCAGATTGATTTTATCCTTCCCTACTTCATCTTAGATTGCTAAAGTGAGTGTGAGTCCCATCACTGAGATGACATTCTTTCTTGGACAGAGTGCTGCCAAGATCTTTTTGTATGTAAAGCAGACATCTATTAGTCTGTCACTGTTCAGTCTAAATGAAACCACATGCATTGGGATCTATAGGATTGATCATAAAACATTAAATACATATAAGATGTTTTTATTTTTTGCTCAGAGATTATGGTTACTTAATCAGTGGTGTGCTCTATGGTTAGAGCTTATAGTGCTTAGAAGTACAGAAAAAAATGTTAAAGCACTTAAAGATTTTTTTTTTTTTGAGTTGGAGTCTCACTCTGTTGCCCAGACTGGAGTGCAGTGGCACGCTCACGACCACTGCAGCCTCGACCTGCTGGGCTCCGGCAAGCCTTCTGCCTTAGCCTTCCACGTAGCTGGAACTGCAGGCGTGTGCTACCACGTCCAGCTAGTTTTTGATTTATTGTAGAGATGAGGTCTTACCAAGTTGCCTGGGCAGGTCTTAAACCCGTGGGCTCAGGCAATTCACATGCCTTGGCCTTCCAAAGTGCTGGGACTACAGGCTGAGCCACTGAGCCTAGCCCACAGATTTAAAAGATAAAGATGTCAATGTTACAGTCTACAAACTGGGCCTTACATGGCCAAATATTAAAACATACACACACACACACACACACACACACACACACACACACACTCACTTTTAAACACAAAACTCAGATGTGTTATGGCACACTCAGCACCAATCCACATCACATCTCTGCCCCAACGTTTCATGGCCAGGCAGCTGAAATGTTTAGGACTATGTTTGTGTGCGTGTGCCTATTCAGAGTAATCCTGTATGGGTCAACAGGGGAGATTTGTGGCCTCTCGTTTTTAACCACATTGGGGGATCTTCTCCTTCCTAAACTCATTCAGACTTGAGATTTATCCAAATTCAGACTACAGGTCCTTCTTCCTCCTGGGCGTTTTGTTTGTTTGGTTTTGGTTTTTAACCTGGTGAACACCTGTCCATTGCCCATGACCTAGATATCTTGGAAAGCCGATCATTTCACCAGCTTCCTCTTACTCCTATTCTGAGCTCAGTGTCACTCCCATGTGCCTCATTTAGTGTTTTATTTTGTCACTGCACTTATCCCATTATACTATATGTCTATTTCTAGGGAAGTATTCCTCCCTCCTTTACATGTAGACTTCTTTGTCAGAAAGGACCAGGTCATATTTACCTCTGTCTCTTCCCTGTGTCCAGCACAGAGCTTCACTGTATAATCAACTCTAAAAAAATGCTTGTTGATGGGCAAATAAACTTTCAAGAAAGGATCTGAACCAGAAGTCTCCCTCCGTTGTGTTTGGGTGGTTTTCACAAAGACAAATATTATGGAGAGAGAAAGGAAGAGCTTGCAGAATGGCTTACTACTGCTTTGTGACATGAACTTGTAATTCTGGAATTCTTATCCATGAAGATTGTCCTTAAAAATAAATTCAGAAGCTGGGCTCGGTGGCTCAGCCTGTAATCCTGCGCTTTGGGAGGCTGAGGTGAGTAGATTGCCTGAGCCCGCGGGTTCGAGACCCGCCTGGGCAACTTGGTGAGACTGCATCTCTACGTTAAAAAAAAAAATTAACCGGGCGTGGTAGCGTGCGCCTGTAGTTCCAGCTACTTGGAAGGCTGAGGTGGAAGGATCGCCAGAGCCCAGCAGGCCAAGGCTGTGGTGGCCGGGAGCAGCCACTGCACTCCAGTCTGGGCGACAGAGTGAGACTCCAACTCAAAAAAATAAATAAATAAATAAATTCAGATTTATAATCACCAACATAACATCATCCTTTCTTACTACTAAATTGTTTTGTACTATGTTTTCAATAGGATACTTCTGATTGAAATACATTTCTTTAGATCTTTTTATTATATCTTATCAACTACATTTCCCCCAATATGTAAATGCCTCTCAAGAAATAAGATAGGTCCTTTTGATAGTTGATGCTTTTAGAATCTGTGTTGTTTGTGGAAACCATAACTTTAAAAACTTTTTAAATAATATCCTTAAATATAATTTTTTGTTAAACTTTATGTTGTGAGACCATTGTAAATTCACATTTAGTTAAAAGAATTAATATGGATAGTTCTTTCACTTGGTTCTCTTCAGTGGTAACATTTTACAAAACTGTTGTACAATATCACAACCAGGATATTGACATTGATATAATCACGATGCAGAACATTTTCATCACCACAAGGATCTTTCAGGTTTAGCCCTTTTATAGTTACGCCTACATTCTTCCTTTGCCCAATCTCACCTTAAGCCCTGGCAACCATTAATATCTTGTCATTTCAAAAATATATAAATAGAAACATCAGCCATGTAACTTTTAGGTCTGGGTTCTTTACAATCAACCTGTTTATCTGGAGACTCTTTGCTTAGTATAATTCTCTGGGGATTTAACTAGATTGTTGTGTGTATCAGTATTTCACTCTTTTTTATGGCTACATCGTATTTAATGGTATGGATATAGAACCATTTAACCATTGAAGGATACCTGGGTTGTTTCTAGTTTTTGGCTGTTATAAATTAAGCTGCTATAAACACTCATGTACAAGTTTTGGTGTAAACATAAACTTTCACTTTTTTGAGGATAAATGCCTAGAAGTATAATTACAGGGTCCTATGATAGTTGCAAGATTAGTGTCTTTAAAAACACTAACAAAATGTTTTGAAAAATGTCGGTGCCATTTTGTATTCCTATCAGCGATGTGACAGTAATTCAGTTTTTCTGCATCTTCACCAGCATTTGTTGTGTCACTCTTTAATTTTAACCATCATGATAAGTACATAGTGATAGTTCATTTTGGTTTTAATTCTCATTTCTTTATGGCTAATGATATCAAACTATTTTTGTGCTTATTTGCCATCTGTATATCCTCTTTGGTAAAATATCTCTTTGTGCCTTTTGCTGATTTTTTAATTGGCTTGGTTTTTGACTGTTGAGTTTTAAGCATTTTCTATATATTCCTGATAGAAGTCTTTTGTTGGATATGTGATTTACACATATTTTCTCTCAGTCCATAAATTGTCTTTTTTATTCTCTTTACTGGGTTTTCACAAAGCAAAGCTTTTTGATTTTGATAAAAAATTATTTTTAATTAATTAATTTTATTTTAAAGATGTGAGGTACAATTCAGGGTTAGGTATATAAATGTTCATTATGCAGGTACGGAAGATAATTTTTATATGTAGTTGCCAACCAGATAGATATCTAAAGTTGCTTCTGATTGGAAATCTTGCCCTAGATAATGTAAGATCATTTTGACATATTCATAGGTCCATCTCCACTGTCATGCAAATTTAAACTTCACAATAATAATGGAAAAATCATCCTAAATTATAAATTTGTCAATTTTTCTTTCTTGCTCAAATTTTTAATTGTACATTTACTTCAAATAACATGTGCTGAACATCTCTGTACTGAGGAATGAGGATTGAAAACTTGTAATTTGTAGTTTGCTTCAGAAACTTATATTTTATTGGATTACATCTAAATTTTTACTTGGTAATTTCCTTCCAGAAAGCTCATGACAGTTTGTTTTCTAAATCTTTACTGCTTTTTGATGAAAAAGGAGATAGTGCCTTAATTCCTCTTGTGCAACTGAGGAAGTAAAATGAAATAACTTGTATGTCCTTCCACAAGACACACACAGAACAGTCTCATAATCTTGACTTTTGCTCCCGAAACCCTATTTTACAAACCAGATGCTATTTCTTTGGACTTAACAGGTTTCTTTAACAACATATCAGAACTTTTAACAAAAAGTCATGGTAACTAAGTGACACTTTGGAGAGAACTGCTTTTAATACTAAAATTTAAAGGTGACTTTTCTGTGCTGAGTTTATGATTATGTAAATTAAATTAAATCTACATTTATGCAAAAATCAGAATTAGTCACTGAAAAATCAAAGAAGTGATTTTTATAATGGTAAGATTAGGAATGATTATCTCTATTTTAAATGTGACTGATAATTGATAATTTTTTTTTAATTTTTTTTTCTGGTCATCATATATTTACTACAGGGTGCGTTTCATAGCTTGTGAAGATGTAAGCAAATCTGATTTGACTGAGCATAGCAGAGAGGATTGATTGATGACTAAGAGTCCACAGGGTAATGCATCATTATAGTTGTTTCCATAGTGATGACTTGTGATGTCACAAACTCATTGAGACTGTGAGTCAATGAACTATTTAGACAAAGGTCGAAAAGTAGTAGTTTACCAACATGTATGCCACCTTTGCTCTACATGCTATTGTTAATTAAAATGAAGGGCTGGATATTTTTCTCAGAGAGATTGTGTGAAAATATTACATACATTCAGACTTGCCTGGGCATGATTTTGAATTGAGGTTTTTTGCAAAGCAAAAAAATGTATAAAGAGAATATGACTTGGAATTGTGGATTCATTAGAAAAGACCTTTTCTTCTCACATTCTCAAAAACATGCTCATTAATCACAGTTAAATTTAGTCTACTTATTCTTTTATTAGTTAATGACCTTGTTTTTCAGTTTTTAATTTTGGCATTGAATATACATATAGAAAAAGTCTTAGTGCTCTCATGCTCAGCGATTAAGAAAATACTTTTAGATTTAAAATTAGACACTTTCCCTGATAGTTTTGGTTGGTACATGCTTTAGGCTAGGTTTTTATGGCACAATCAGATGCAAATGACTTGGCAGTCATCCTGCCTGAATGCTGTTTGTACCATCTCCGTGGTAGCAAACAGGCTGCTGGAAGCATGAACTTGACACTATGAGTCAATGATTTTATAAACCTGGGAACTTGCAAACCTAGCTCTGACTCTTTGCTATCAATAGCTAGACAGTTCTTCTGTTTTCAAGGTTCTTCAAGGATCTCAGAGAGCAGCTTTACTTTGGAGTCCCAAGAAAGACCATTCAAAAAGTCAACCTGGCTTTTCAACAAGAAATTGGAAATCTAATGTTCACAGTGGATGCCAGCACCTAACATAGTGGAAAATGCATAAGGGACTTTGAGTTCTAGAGTATATATTACCAGTTTATGATCTTCATCTCCGATACTCAATTTTCTTATAAAAGTGAGGAAATGCCTTAATTGTATCACAGAACTGTGAGAATTCAAAATAAAACACATTTAAAGCTCCTAGTTTATTGCTTGGTATAAAGTCAGTGCTTAATAAATGATAGCCAACTTTTCCACTCACGATAGATATCACATAGATCTTATCCCATTAATGTTTCATGCAAATAAAGATTAATTCCTTTTTCTGTCCCCAAAGCATACAGAAGGCAAATTCTTTCTCCGTCATTTCCATCTTACTATCATCCTGGAGAACACACAGCTGTCACTCATCTGGGGCAATACAGGAAACATGTAGCTACCCAGAGAAAGGAAAGCATCTGTTCTTCCCCACTTAAACACTGACTGCCCTCTGCATAGAATCAAAGACTGCCTTCCTTTTGCAGGTTTACCTGAGCCTAGACTCAAAGAACTACATTCATTATGAGGTAGAGGAAGTCAGACCCATTTTTCTCTTGCCTGGCCCCTCTGGCTCTTTGGCATCCAACACATCCTCCTCATTTGGAAAGGCTTCACCGCTTTCTGTCTCACAAAGCAGCTCTATTGTTGCTTATTTCCACTACAGGGAAAGGTGAAACACCTCACTTGGAGCCACAGAACAATGTAAGTCTCTGGAAGGAAAGATTTGAAAGGAAAACCCAAGTGGCTTCTGGGGTATGCCAAAATCTGATTGTTTTATCTTTTTCAAAAATTTCAGAAAACTATTAAGATCATCTTTGATGCTATTTCTCAAAGTCTGTGATTGGGCCAAAAGTCTTATTTCACTGTGTGCCAAAAATAGCATACACTATATAGTGTACAATTGATTAAGAAAAAACAAAGAATTAGAAATAGAAGTGTTAAGGACCTGCCATTAAAAATAGGCTCCATTGAATCAACTTGCTTTCAGAAGGCTGTCAAGCTAAACCGAACTAGTCTAATCAAGGTAGGTGGTTGATTACAAACTTGAGAAAAAAGGGAGTCTTCATATTCTTTGAAGTATAATAACTACTTGATGAAGAATTGTTGAAGACACTGTGAGTTTTTCAAACACAGGAAAGCATGTCTTTATGTTAAATGTCTGAACCTTTTCCTTTGTCCTTTGCCTCCTTGTAAACTCCTGGCTCAGCATTTCCCAGATCATTCACATATCGATCTCCCATCCCAAGGAAGTGGTAAAGTTAGTCATGTACTTCCTCTAGTGGTGAAGAGATAGTGGGAGAGAGGGATAAGTGGATTTTGACATGCAGAAGGTTGGGCCTGGTTGAGAAATAGACACAGAGAGCTTGAAAAAGTAGAAACATGAGGAAAAGGGCAGCTCATGCAGAAAGACAGCAATGGTTACAGATGTCTAGAGAAAAACTGGAAGAACAAATATTACAGTTTCCCATTTTATCCTAGAATTCCTCTGTATGAGCACAGATTCCTAGTCAGGGTTCTTGATTGTTTTGTGGGCTGATATACATTCTTTCCTACAATAGGTACTAGTAATCTACCAAGCCTTCCTAGATAGAAGCATGTGTGATTATTTTTTGTTTATATAAAACTTGTCTTGCATTTGCTAGAAAATCATGCTTTTCTGCAATGTATTAATATTTCTATTATGAAATTACTTAAAGTGAGAAAGAAAATGTATGACTCTAGAAAATATTATAGTGGTTTTTTGGACAGTATGAACTCTACTGCGTGTTCTTATTTTGGGTCTGTATCATGGCACAATGCTTTTATACTGTCTGGAGATTGAAATATACAATATAATTTTCTTATATTTTCCCATATATGAATTATCTTACATGTTTTAATCTTCTATTTTTTTACTTTGTAGAGGAGCCAAGGTAACATTAACTAAGTCATTAAACCAGTTGACTTGTTAATGGATTGATGTGACTCAGGTATTTTCCAAAGGGTGAACCCATATTTTGGTAATCCTGTACACTTTCATCATATTTTTCATCTGTTCTTCAATGCATGATGAAGAACATTATTATTTCCTTGGAAGTCTCACATTTTTGTTGAAAGTGGTAGAGTTGCTTTTGATGAGTGCAAATCCAGCAATAAAGAAGAGCATATCTAACAAAGAGGCCATCTTGAAAAATATCATCTTGTCCATCTCACCTTTAGAGTAAGAGGTAGGACTAACTCACCTCGGAGAGCCCTGGTGGCTTTAAACATCTATGACTGATTTCTTTCTGGAGCAAGATCAAACTAAAGAAGTGTTTCCCAGTTGCTGCTATTACACATAGCAGTGATTCACAGAGAATCTGGGGAGTAAACTATTATGGGATGTTTCTTGAAAGAAACAAGATTGATCATCACCTGAGGACCACATACTACAGTCATCACTCTGTATCCATGGGGGATTGGTTCCAGGTCACCTCGTGGATACCAAAATCTGCCGATGCTCAAGTCCTTGATATAAAATTGCATGGCATTTGCATATAACTTATGCATATCCTCCCATATACTATAAATCATCTCTAGATGAATTATAAAACCTAATGCAATAAATAGTTGCTATACCATATGGTTTTTATTATTTTATGTTATTATTTATGACATTATGTTATCATTTAATATTTATAGTAGTAATATATATTTTTATTCAATGTATTATTTTTATTGTTTTTTTCCCCAAAATTTTGGACCCACAGTTAGTTGAACTATGGATGCAGAAGCTGTGACTATGAAGAACTGACTATAATAGCCCAAAGCAAGGATGGCTGGTGGTAGGCACACCGTCTGTCCACAAACCAATTTCTCCTAACAGTCCTACTAGTGCCTTTCTTCATTTCTGAAGATTACTGAACCTAGTGATTTGCTCACTCTGTTTATTTCACCTTCTAGATGACATGGGCTCTGAGTATGCAGTTCAAAGCCTACATAGTAGCCCTGATTCAAAAGGAACACTAAACAAATAAATTGACAAAATGACACCAACTGACTTCTACTCTTCCTTCTCTCCTCTCTTTTAAAAAACTCATTTCTTACCTAGTCAGAATAACCCAGGTTCATTTTTATTTTCTGCCAATGACATCTTGAATGTTCCCTTATTAAGATTAAATAAGAGGCCAGGTGTGGTGTCTCAAGCCTATATTCTCAGCTCTATGGGAGACCGAGGAGAGAGGATTGCCTGAGCTCAAGGGTTCGACACCAGCCTGGGCAACTTGGCAAGACATTGTCTCTACAATAAATAAAAAATAGGGCATGGTAATGCATTCCTGTAGTTCCAGCTATTTGGAAGACTGAGGCAGAAGGAGCATCTGAGCCCAGCAGGTGAGGTTGCAGTGACTGTGAGTGTGCCACTGCACTCCAGCCTGGGTGACAGAGTGAGACTCCAACTCAAAAAAAAAAAAACAACAAAAGATTAAATAAGACCTAGCACAAACTATCCCAGCATTCATCAGAAGTTAGTGTATTCCATATAATTACCTAATTGTTTCAAATTTGGCTCCAAGCACCTGAGGATCAATAGACAGGTGAGAAAATTAGGCTTTGTTACACACGAGTATAGGCTCAAGGACTGTGTTCTTCAAGAAGACTGCCTTGATACTCAGGGTTTCCCTCCTATATGGTAACAATTCAAATTATGTCACTTTTATTTCCATATCCTCAGAATAAGGGCTTGAGGGAAAATTAAATCTTAAATAAATAGACTCATTTGTTGAATTATAACCTAAACCTCAGTTGTTTAAAGTATCCATGTATCTATGGGGGCTCATACCATATATAGTGCGCGATTTGTGTCAGACAAAACCTTTATATCAAAATTGTTGCATGTAGAATCTGATCTGAAATGGTACTTCATTTAACTATAGCCTGTGTCAAGAGAACCTGTTCTTTGTTTTCCTCACATGGCCGTGATGTATCTTTAAAAGCAATCAAGTGACTGATTTCTTTTTTATTTATGCTTTGGGATTTGCATACACTGAGAAGGGGCATCTTCTGGAATTATATGAGTTTTTAGAAAGACTGTTCTTCCTGTAGATAAAAGGAATGCCAATGCTGGCAGCAGCCATGCAGATCAAAACTTTGGACCCACCCTCTTGACTATCTCACTTGTATTTCTTCTTGGGTTACTAAAGTACTTAAGGAGAGAAATGAATAAAAGGCTTAAGAGTCTTCTCATTTCCATGTAAAGTTTCTCCACCTTCTAGGTCAGGGCCAGGAGGCAAGGTCGGAGGAGATGAACCTAAGTGCTTTCCTATAAAATAGCCATGGGGCAGAATTTGGTACGTTTTTCTTAACTCATACCCAAGGACATTTAGCTCCAAGAAAACTCAAAATATCTTTAATAAAGTTATTTCATCTATATTATTCACAATATGAACACCAAACTCCAAAAGGCCATGGAAAATTACAGGAACCAGGAGAAAGAAGCTTTCTCTTGGTTTTTCATTGGAAATAGTATGCACGGTAAGTCCCTCTGAGACACTTCTGCAAAATAACAACAAAGCTGCTCACTGTGGGGAAACATTTACATCATAGGTAGTTATGTAAAGAGGAAGTAGAAAATCCTGGGACATCAGCATACTAGAATATCAAGAGATACATCTATCCTTGCTGGATTCTTTGCCGTATTCTCTTAGTCAGCCATTTTTAATTTTTGCTAAAAGAAGACTGAAAATAAGTTTAAGATAGCAGATATGTTGCCTTTCTTACTATAAATCCCTACAAGGACTTTTTTTCAAAGTGTAAATCTCAGGGATTGAAAATGTTGTATGTAATCATTAACTTCAGTAGAACTTATTTTGAAGTTTAGATATATAATTGAATTCCGTTATTCAGGCTTTCCTGAGCTTAGTTATGTATGCTCATTTCAGTTTGAGTCTCCACTATCTTTTAACAAGAAAAAAATATTTCATACTACCCCATAGAAACAATTGTTAAATCTTTGTTACATTTAATCTTGCTAATATTAACTGAGTCTAAGCTAGGGAAATAAACTTATTTTTATCAGCAACTGATATTGATGTACAAACCTGGACAAAAACATTGAATGTGGAAACCACCAAAAGGATTTACAGATTCCCTACTCAAGACTTCTTTTGCCAGTGCCTGATATTTGATGCTATTTGCTTGAGGTTTTGGTTTCAAGAGTATTTCTTTTTTTTTTCTTTGGTGAAGGGATTTAAAAAAATTTTTAATTTCAAAGATTTGGGGTACAATTCAGGGTTAGGTATACAAATTGATTTCCAAAGTATTTCTAAGCGGGTTCTTTATTACATCAATTGGAATAAAAAAATCAAGGGCTTACATTAGCGTAATCTCTCAAGATCTTGAATTTGACACTTTCATAATTTTTACATAATCATAGCTCCAGGGGATTGGAATTGCTCTTTAATTTAGCTGGCCTGAATCTGAGAGGTGAATCCAAAGTCTCTGAGTTGTTTTATTTTATTTCTTTGTACTCCCTAAAGCACTGGAAATGGTTGGCCCTGATGTTCTCCTAAAACAACCACAAGATGAGGCAAAACAGGATTGAGATGAAAACCGAACTCACCCACATCCTACGTCAATTAGCTATTTTCTTTTTCTTTGTAAACAACAGGGAGGGGGTGGGTTGTAGCTTTTACGGTAGACATTCTTCTGCCTCTCCTAACCTCCCCCAGGGTCCTCTTCTGCCACTGCCCTTCAGCCCCCAACATAAGCTGACAACAGAAAATGTTTTTTTAAAGTGCTTATTGTTTACTCTCCTCTGGCTTCATTTTAAAGGTCATCATCACATTTAATTATCTTGGCAAAATCTTCAGAATTGTGTGTGTGTGCTTGTGTGTGTGTGCTTAGGAAGGATTTGAGAGGGATTGAGAGGTGAATCTCTGAATAACAAGTTGAAAGAAGAGTATTGATGAAAGTGGTGTTAAAAACTGTGCAAAGTGAAATTAGTTGTTGATAGAACTCAAATACAAAGAACTCACTGGGGACTGTGGTTGTTTCTTTAGCCTAAAAAAAAGAACAACAAACCTAATTGCAAAATTGCTGACACAACTTTTTCATGTGTAAGGCTTGGAAAACAATTGATTGGAAAACAATATAACCATTGAAAGTGTACTTCATTGAACCTGAGCACAGAAAAATTCATTCATTAATTTATTTACTGAGTACCAATTATATGCCAAGCAGTGCACTAGGCACCATTAAAAAAGATAAGATACCTGCTGAAATTCAAGGAAATATAAAAGCAAAAAGTAGAAAGATATTATGGCAATAAATATCTGGACATACTGGTATCATAGTTCAGCTAAATCTGAAAGTCTGAGAAGGAATGTGCCATTCAAAAAAGAGAAGCGGGAGCTGTTACTTCCGTGAAGATACAACCTAAGCAATAGTGTGGAGTTATGACAGAGCATGGTATATTTGGGGAAGGGCAGGCAATTCAAAATGGCTAGCACATAAAGTTCTGGGACGGGAGTAGCTTGGCAAGAGAAGATATCATTGGAGCCAAAGTATTTAAACTGTGATTGAAAGTTAGGTATGAAAATGTAAGAAATCTGGCGGCTGGGCACTGTGACTCACGCCTATCATTCCAGCACTTTGGGAGGCCGAGGTTAGAGGATTGCCTGAGCCCACGGGATTGAGACCAGCCTGGGCATCTTGGCAAGACCTCATCTCTACAATAAATTAAAAAATTAGCTGGGGAAGATGCGCATGTCTGTAGTTCCAGCTACTTGAAAGGTTGAGGCAGAAGGATCTCTTGAGTCCAGCAGGTCAAGGCTGCGGTGGCCATGAGCATGCCACTGCACTCCAGCCTGGGCAACAGAATGAGACTACAATTTACAAAAAAAGGAAATCTGACAATATGGTGGACAGGTGACTATGATAGAGCAAAAATTGACTATTTAGACTTTTAGAGGACTCGCAGGAATGGAATAATTTGTTGAGCACTTAATGTGGGATGGGTACTATGCTAGATTATTTTACATATTTTATCTCCTTTAATTTCATCACAACCTTACAAGTTAAGTTGATTTTAAAAATCAGGTGTGGTGGCAGTGCCTGCGGTCCCAGCTACTCAAGAGGCTGAGTCTAGAGGATCCCTTGAGCTCAGAAATTGGGGCTGTAGTGTGCTATGATAGCGTCTGTGAATAGCCACTGCTATTCAGCATAGTTGAATCTTGTCTCTCTTAAAAAGTCAAAAAATTAAATAAACGCGGAATTCAATGAAGAGCATAAAGGAGTCTCTTAGATCTTTGTCTTAAGCTGTGTGCCGCCAGAGAGATGGTGGTGAAGGTCAGATGGTTGCAGTGCTTTTGTTCACTTATCTGAGGAACTGTGCAAGTTTTCTTTTCTTCCATTTTCTTTTTTCATATCAGACAGGTAATGTGTTGACATCATAACAGGCTTGAGTGAGGCATATTTCACACATGTGTGTGAAAACCCAATCATCACACTTAAGAACAACAAAACAATCTGTTCAAGTTTTGAACTAAAGAGAAGTCAGTTGCCAAATGAAGAAGGAATAAGCCCTTCTAGAACCATCTGGAGAAAATTCAGGAAGTCTTCTCTTTGGGAATTGTCCTCAACACAATTTTTGACAAAAATTGACAGTTTAAAAACAAAATGATAAAAGAATGCATGACTCTTTTTGGCCTTTTAAACTATGATACCTCTTAGTATCTTGATGTTATAATAATGAAAATTTTTCTCAAACTTCCCAAAGGTGGAATCTTGTGAGAAATGATGTGGGAGTGCACACTGGAAACGCTGTGTGACTTGGCTACAGAAATCCCTTATGTAACTCTCTCTTAAAATCTCACCACTGAAGTTATATGCTTCCTCACCTGATGATATGATTGTTTGTACCTAACCCTGGTTATACTCCCTCCTGCCCTAGTAACCATGATGTGGGCTTCACTCATTCCTCTACCTGGAAACCTGAATGCATTACTTCCTGCTGTTGCCCTCTGGCAAAACAGGGCAGTGAGAAAGGAAATGGGAGCCCAAATTCAGGGAACTCCTTCCCAGCACATGAACAAGAATCCCCTTTCCTGAAGAAGGGGATTCTTCCTTCTCTTCTCAATAGCTATCTTTATCATTCTTATGTTCTATCCAGTGGTCATTATACCCCAAACACAATTTCATGTTTCTTCTGTCAAACTGAATTAGAAAATCTGGGGGCACAACTGCTCTGACCTCAAAAAGACAGGGATCAAGTTATTAAAGTTGTTTATAGCAACTCTTTGCTTCTTGACCTTCAATGACTCCTCAAGCTCATTTGGCTGAACTTTTAGCTTTGCCAGGGTCATTGGAAAAGACTTCTTAATATCCTTAAATTCTAATTCTAATTTTTGTTTTTTGTTATATTTTGTTTATTGGGGGCTATAAAGTTTGGGTGTTCACCTGGAAAACTGATTTCTTTCTGATCAAGTCAATCGCAGAAATAAATATTTCATTGAGAATCTACTACAGTGACAATAAGACAATGTTTGCCTTACAGGAGCTCTAAATTTAGTGGGAGGGATAACACATGTGGAATGGACTAGTAATAAAAAATGAACTTTTCTTGGTGCTACAATCATGGTATAAACTGAAGAGGGAGTGTTTTGGATTGTCTTTGAGATGAGGAGGTTTTACAAAGGAGGTGAGATTTGAGTTGGACCTTGAATGAAAAGTAGCATTTTATGAAATGAAAAATGGAGAGGGGCAATCTAAGATAAGACAGCATGAATAAAGGTTCAGAGGCATGAAAGTATCTTATCCAAATGATGAAAAGTAGCATAGGGCTATTAAAGGGTAGGATGTATAGGGTAGTGGCTAGAAGTGGGAAACAGCTAATTTTAGGAAGATAAATTGGGACTTTGTAGAAACCTTTGCATGCCATACTGAGAAGCTTTGAGTTTATTCTCTTGGTCACTATAAGCCATTAACACATTTCAAAAGATAGATCTGGTAGAAGAGCAGAACTAAAGATCATATTCAAATATGTGAAAGTCTGCTGGGAGCCTAAGAGTATATAGTATCTACCTCTATCCCATGTCCAGTATTCTGCTTAGGCTGTTTGAATCACATAAGAAATAATAAATCATTTTCTCTGACATAAAATTTTAAAAGTTTTTAGCTATAAGTCTCTACCAATTTCTCTTTAATAAGGTATTTATCTTAAATAGACATTAGCTCCGTGACAATCTGATAACCAAGACAATGAGGACAGTGGGCCAGATTTCACGTAGACTATAACTTCCTTTTTCAGTTTTGGAATGCCAGTGTCTATGGATCTCTCTTTCCATTAAGTAGAAAATTCCAAGAAGTACTAAGACAATGATGTCAATTTGTGTATTTACTGAGTATTAGGAACCAGATTCTGTACCTGTAACGATGATTTTGAAGTTTTCTAAGGTTCTAGGTCTTTCTTTGAAAATCTGGAATGCTTCTGGAAAGATCATTTGCATGATACTTTTTCCTTTGGAAAAATATTTTGATCAAATATTGGAAAAAAACTGAGACAACATATGTCTTACTCTTTAATATATTCTATTTGGAATGAATGTCCTATTAATTAACTAAGTATTAAGCTTAGTACACAGGAGCTATTGAAATGCTGTGTCGGTACAGAAAATGTTGTTCATTATTTCTCATTTTCAACATAAACAAGCAGTAAATCACTGCATAAGGGGGTATATGCATTAGGGCCTCCCACATAAACTTTGCTTCTGCATGTGTAAACATTTTCTTATTATTGCAAATAATCAACAGGAGAATAGCAAATGCAAGTTTAGTTTTTCTCCAGAATGTTTATCATGGTTACTTTAAACTGTTTATAGGAAAGAGAGAACTATAAATGTCTTTCAGGAGGTGGGGAGAACCATATGGCTCAGAAGGCTTTTCTGTGATCAAATGTTTGGTTAAATTTTAGGCAACACATGGTCCTTCCATAGCAATTATTTGCCATTTCAAACACTGTTGTTGATATTTAACTCCTGAAACAAATAACACCAATCTAAAACATTTATAATAACTGAAGAAATTAGGTTCCTTTTAGCACTGCTGGGATCCAGCTGCACCCTTGGCCATCCTGGGTCAGCTGTAGCTCAGGCAGGCCCAGTCGCTCCATCCCTGCACATCACAGGGTGATGCGGAGGGACTCCCTCTACTCTTCAAAACAAACTTTGGATGAAAGCCACCTTCACGTTTTCCATGTTGAAGCTTTACAAACTTTAATTTTCTCTAGGAAACTAGCCTGTGTATCCAATGGCCTGGGTAGGGGATTAATTTCTGATACATAAAACATACCATGTCTGGAAAAGTGTCTCAAATATTGCCTGGGCGTTAACTAGATGTCAGTTGAATAGGCAGCATTTCTTTGTAAGTGGCCATCAGATTAGCATACACAAAGAGTTTCTTTTCTTGGTTTGTCCAAATTCAAGTAGTGGAGAATGAGATTAGCCAAAGAAAAGCAGACCTGGTCTCAAGACTTTTGTTTGTAATGTTCTCTTATACTTCATTTACATTGACTTCTTAGCTAAGCCCTTAGAAAATTGCAATGCAAAAACATAGACAAGATAACCCAAGGGCCTTTTAAAATGTCTTTATTGAATTAAGTTGATGGTGTAATCCCTTAAGAATAATTAAATTTCAAATTATTTTGTTCAAAGTTTATTGACTAGGACAATGAAATATTAATATTTTTCAGTTACCCTTTAACTGTTTTGGCCCCTCCTGTTTTATTTCAGTAAAAAAAGAATACTACCCACCCTACCCTCACCCCAAACACATACAAATATACTCCTCTCTCTCTCTCTCTCTCTCTCCCCCTCTCTCTCCCCCGTCTCTCTCTTTTTTGTTTCTTCTTTTATTAAAAGTTGTTATGAGATGATAAAGAAATGAATAACACAGTTTTATATTCAAGACATTTACAATACACAAGAGAAGACAGTAATGTGAACAGAGAACTATGACAGAAATTCAGTGTGATACATTTTACATCACAGGTACTGAAAAAGTATGAAAACACAAAGAAGAGAAAAATATTAATTTTGATGAATGTGGGGATAAGAGTGAAGAAGACTTCATAGAAGAGGTGCCATTTGAACAGTCTTTAAGTGTGAGTTCAGTTTTGAGAGGTAAAGAGAAAAAAATATAATGTTTCATAAAATAAAACATAAATTAAACAAACTCACTTTGTTCTTGTTCTTGAATGTCTTCCTTCCTTCCTTCCTTCCTCCCTCCCTCCCTTCCTTCCTTTTTGTCTATATAGAAAAATATATCATAACTGATATTTATAAAGTAGCTTACAGATTACACCAGAAATTCTCAGCGGGGTAGTATGTCCTACCTAGGGAGCTTCTGGCAATTTCTGGGGTCCTTTTGTTAGCAGATGTTGAAAAACTACCAGCATTAAGCAGGCAGAGCCAAAGATGTGCAAGAGAGTTATTGCACAAGGAAGGATTGTCCTGCATCCCACTCAGTGCCTGATGTCCACCAGAAATTCATGTAGATAAAAAACTCATCTGTAATCATTTATGTCAAGTACCTAACTCTGCTTTAGATATAATATAATATTTATAATTTAATATACATTGAGTTTTTCGGTATGTGATTACCATGTAAATCAAAGGAAGATTGTATTTTGTTTTGCTTATACATTTATTGTACTTTTTACAAATTTTTGCAAATTTCTGATTTGCGCAAATAAATTTTTACATTTTTTACATGATTTCAGAAAACCATGTCATTCCATTAACCTATGTGACTTCAGCCACCAATACAATGAAAGAATGTATGTCTTCTAAATAAAGGTACAAGCATTGGACTGCTTCTTTATAGCCCCAGAGTGATCTGACTGTGCGTGTACCTGTGGAAACACAGCCAGGTGTGGTGGAAAGCATGGATGCTGAGAATTCCCACATTCTCTTTACCATCCACTCATAACTTTGGCAAGTTACTTAACCTCTCTGTTTCTCATTTTCTTTATCTGTAAAATGGAAATACTACTAGTAATTGCCTCATAGATATTTTTTAAAGTTTGCAAACTAACAATAATGCCTAGTATAGAGTAAGTATCATAAACATGTTCACTAGTATGTTTACATCCCTTCACTAAAAGTCTTGGGACAGATGTGTTATAGAATTCCATAATTTTTAAAGGTAATAGGATACAGGTGTGGCATTTATTATATAATAATAGTAGTGGAATCTGAGAGAACACCTATAATCATGAACATTAATTTTTCTGCAGAAAAACTTCTCACTATTCACACTAAGTGGAAAAAATAAAAACCACAACAGTTTCATGTGTGCTTAAGTTATATTTGCTGCCAAATGACTTTTCAAATGATTTTTAATTTCTGAGCAATTTGAATTGCAGAATTGTGGAAGAATTATGGATCTATATCTTATTATTTATTGCAAGTTATTTTCCTTTACTTCCCTTATACAGCAGGTACTATTTTGGTTGCTTAAAATTATCTAGCAGATAAAACTTCTCTTTGCTTGTGTAGTAGGAAAAAATAAAAATAAATAAGATAAATGATGGCATCTATGAATTTCATTTCAAGATAGGTTAGGTGCCTTAGAAACTTTTATAAAAAGAGTGTGATAGGGTTGAGAACCACTAATGTATAATGGTTTTATTGGTTTTTTAATATATATGCTATCTGATGTTCACCAAAGCCCTATGAAATAGGTCTTTACTTTAGAGAGAAGAAAACCAATAGAAAGACAATAAAAAACTTGTCAAATGCCTTAATCTTAGGAAGAGGAAGAAATGGTGGTGACGCAGATCTTACCCCAAGTGCAGTCCTCTCCTGTCCTTCTCTTGAGGCATCAACCATGACTGGGCAGAGCACACCATGTACAGCCTGTGAATCACAAGTGATGGGATAGGAGGGAACACATAGTGGATAATGATGAGCCACTTCCTGTCGAAGGGTTCATTTTATGCTATTACAGTGTTATTCAACGTAGTTGCCATTCTACCTACCTTGTTAACTAGAAATGATTTAGTACCTGGATCTATCTTTCCCTCCTTTACTCCGAAAATGTTTTCATATAGAAGAAATTTGGCCTTGTTAGGATTTTTTTGGCCTAATCTACTTTGTAAAATATCCATGACCTTTGTGAGGTTGCCATTTGAGAAAGATACCATTGGTGGTGCTCAGTAGCGGAAAGCACACTATATACGGCCACATGCTGCATACCGATGTGTCTGTCAATGATGGGGCCACATATATGGTGGTGGTCCCATAAGATTAAGATGGAGCTCAAATTTCTATCACTTAACTGTAGCCATTGTAATGTTGCAGCACATCACATTACTCACATGTTTGTGGTGATGCTGGAGTAAAAGAACTTTATAATGTGAAAAAGTTACAGCATACTAAAGTTAATTTGTTATTGAAGAAGGAAAAATATTTTTTATAAATGTAGTGTACAGTGTTTATAAAGTCTACAGTAGTGAATAATGTCCTAAGCTTTCACATTCACTCACCACTCACTCACTGACTCACCCAAAGCTGCTTCCAGTCCTTCAAGCTCCATTCATAGGAAGTGTCCTATGCAGGTATGTCTGTTTTTTTTTTTTTTTTTTTTTTTTTTTAGTTAGAGTCTCACTCTGTCACCCAGACTGGAGTGCAGTGGTACACTCACGGCCACCGCAGCCTTGACCTGCTGGGCTCAGGCAAGTGTGTCATTTCTTATCCTCTAAATTTTACTATATATTTCCTGTACCTTTTTCTATGTTTAGATAAGTTTAGATATGTAAGTACTTCCTACTCTGGTACAGTTGCCTATGGTATTCAGTACAGAAACATGGTATACAGATTTGTAGCCTAGGAGCAATAGGCCATACTACATACGTAGGTAGTAGTATGTAGTTCCCTCCTATCCCATACGTAGGTGTATAGTAAGTTGTACTATCTAGGTTTGTGTAAGTATACTTTATGAGGTTCACACAACAATACAATTGCCTACCAGCACATTTTTCAGAATGTATCTTCATTGTTAAGTGAACATGACTGCCATAGAAGGCAGCAAAACACATTCAGGTTCTGACTCAGCCTACCGAGACAGCACAATTGGCCCTAAGTAAATCATTTTCCTTTACGAATCTGTTTTTTTTTTTTCATTTGATTTACTGTGAGAATGAAATGAGGTACTGTACATGATCCCACCAGCATAACACCTGTCAAATAGTGGACATTCAATACTAAACCACCATTTTATACCTATAAAATAAAGGATTTGTACTACATCAAGAGCTTCTCTACTTCTGAAATTCAATTACAATAGAGTAATTCCAAATGATCTTCCAAGGAATCAAATCCCTGATGATCCGTTGATTTTCTGAGTTCTGAGAATTTCATTACAGCCCAATTTGACCCATAAATAATGACATACTGCTAATTTCAATGTTTTTACTAGTAAATTATATTTCTAAGTAAAATCAAGACAACAATGTAGCAGGCCACTACTCAAGACACAAGATAAATAAGATATTTCATTAACCAGTCAAAATATTTTTTAAAAATCAAGAAGCAATCACCAAATAGCTTTCCTTGATTTAGATAGCAATTAGGTTAATAATCAAATGAGACTGATAATCAGAGCTGAGGAACTCAATCAACAGGATTGCAATGTATTTTTTTTTAAACCTCTTGAAAGATCACATCACTGCTGAATAGGGAAATCTATTTATGACTAACATCATTTGTTCTTTATTAATTGTTTCTTTGGATGTCAGTCCTTAGAGGAAAAAATTATTTCCGTCTGTTCTTCATAGAGCTATGTTATTTAACTTTAGGATTGTTTCCTATGTATGCGCAATTGAATTTTCTTCTCCATAACAAGAAAAAAAACTTCATCAGTAAAAAGCAGTGCATTTTACTCCATTTCATGTCACAAAAATCTAACAATGTTTTCTGACCCATGGTCTTGATGAATAGCCTTCTTATTTGCTCATGTTCTCTTGTTTTACAAGAGTATTTCATCATATTTTTTAAAAAGACCCAAGAAAAATATACAGTCGATCCTTAAATAACATGGGTTTGAACCACATGGGTCCATTTACATGTAGATTTTCTTCTGCCTCTGCCACCTTGTTGTCAGCAAGACCAACCCCTCCTCATCCTCTTCCTCCTCAGTCTACTCAGCATGAAGACCTTTAAGATGATCCACTTCCATTTAATGAATTGTCAATATATTTTCTTTTCCTTATGATTTTCTCAATAACATCTTCTTTTCTCTAGCTTACTTTATTATAAGACTACAATAAGTAATACGTGTAATGTAAAATATGTGGTAATCAATTATGTTATTGGTAAGACTTTGATCGCCAATAGACTATTAGTAGTTAAGTCTCAGGAGAGTCAAAAGTTATGGAGAGATTTTTGTTGGGTGGTCAGCTCTCCTTAACCCTGTGTTGTTCAGGAGTAAAGTATACATCCTAATTGTTTTTTGTCACTGAAAGACTAGATCTCTTCTTCTATCAGAAAAGTTTGTCTCTCTCCTCAACTGAAATCTATCACAGTGCAACCTATATAATAGTTACATTCATTCATTAGTTCCTATGCTAGTCATAGAGCATCTACTTTGTCAGACAGTTCCACATACAACAACAAGCAAAATGCATAATCCCTGTCCACGTGAGCATAGTGTCTATTGGTATATAGCCCCAACTCGTTTCCATAAAGCGCTTTTGCATTTTTCACTAGTTTCTTTCCTAGAGCACTCCCATTTTTGCATTCTTTTAAAAAGCAAATCATTTCAATCCCTTCACTGATTTTTTTTCCTCCAACCCAAACCAGAATAGCAAGCTTTCTTGTAATTTAAAAGGAAATAAAAATCCCTCTTCAAATTTCCTATTTCCTCACTTTATTACTTAGAGTCAAGGTCTCCTTCTGGTGCCAATGCTGGAGTACAGTGGGATGATCACAGCTCACCGCAGCCTCCAATCCCTGGGTTCAAGCAAACCTCCTGCATCAGCCTCTTAAGTAGCTGGAACTGTAGGTGTGTGCCACCACATTCAGCTAATTTTTTGATATTTTGTAGAAATGAGATCTCACTATATTACCTAAGTTGGTCTCGAACTCCTGGTCTCAAGCCACCTCAGCCTCCCAAAGTGCTGGGATGACAGTTGAAACTACCACTCCTGGCCTGCTCACTTCATTTTTTTAAAAAGTTAAATATGATTTATTTTAGCAATGACTAGCAAAAAGAAAATGTTTCTACTTTTATTTTTTCTTTTGTATTGAAGAGTATTGGGTATGGTGGCTCACACCTATAATCCTAGCACTTTGGGAGTCCAAGACAGGAGGATTACTTGAGCCCAGGAGTGTGAAACCACCCTAGGCAACATAGTAAGACCCCTGTCTGTACAAAAAAATTCAAAAAATTAGCTGGTTGTGGTGGTACACACCTGTAGTCCCAGCTACTCCAGAGGCTGAAGCAAGAGGATCTCTTAAGCCTAGGAGTTCAAGGTTGTGGAGAACCATGATTGTGCCACTGTATTCCAGCTTGGGTGACAGAGTTAGAACCCCAAGTCAACAACAACACCAACAAAAAAGAGTTCCTCTATGTCATTTACATGACAATTAGCCCAAATAATTTTGCTACCAATACTTTGTATATAAATTAGGACACTATTAAATTCAGGAGGGCTTTTTTGAAAGGTTTTTGTTTGTTTTGTTGTGTTGTGTTTTGTCCTAATGGAAAAAGGCATAGTGACTAGTAAAAAGGAGTTTCTAATTAGTGTACACACATATGGAGGAAATATGTAGGTATATGTTCATGGTTACCTAATGTGATATAAGCAAGTTATGCAGATTCTTGTCTTCCATAACAGTTTTTGGTCTTAAGCATGTAGAGAATTTTGAGAGTACATTGGATTCATAGTAATCATTTAACTACATATATGTTTATCAAAACATCATATTGTACAGCTTAAACATATACAATAAGATAACAAAATAAATGTGCATTGGATTCATGTTTGGACCATATTTGTTTGATCTTAAGTAACTCTAGCTTTCTATTCTCAAAGCATAGATAAAAGAGCTAAAAGAATAAAATAACCAGAGACTTTGTCCTGATTGTGTCAGGTTTCAAAAGCCAATAAATCAATTAGGGGCTGAAAGAAGAGAATTAAAGTCTACCGCAACTAACATATTTCTACCTCTTTTTCTTTTATTTCCTAAAGGTTTTGCTTTATGAATTTTGATAGGATATTTTCATCATGTATAGATGGCCATACCTCGTTGTATCTTCACTGCAGATGAAGTCATTTCCTAATATCACTGCTTCCTCTCCCTTCTCCCAGTAGTTATCATGAGAAACAAATAAACATTACTTGTGAGGTTTAGCTAGTTCAGATAATTAGCATTACCAGGAAACTTGCATTTATTCTGAAGTTGTGGGGTTTTTTTGTTTGTTTGTGTTTGTTTCCCCAAATATAGCAAAAGGGGAGGTAAGGATTGCCAGGTCTTCTGCTAGGCAAAACTATGATTTTTTAGTAAAAATTTCTCTGTCGGGCTTGGTGGCACAGCCTGTAATCTCGCGATTTGGGAGGGTGAAGTGAGTGGATTGCCTGAGCCCGGGGGTTCGAGACCCACCTGGGCAACTTAGAGAGACCTCCTCTCTACAATAAATAAAAAAAATTAGCCGGGCGTGGTAGCGCTCGCCTATAGTTTTGGCTACTTGGAAGGCTGAGGCGAAAGGATCGCTGGAGCCCAGCGGGTCAAGGCTGTGGTGGCCAGGAGCGGCCACTGCACTCCAGTCTGGGTGACAGAGTGAGACTCCAACTCAAAAAAAAAAAAAAAAAAAATTTCTCTCCTGGCTTTCTTTCTATTTCACTGATCACTCATTTCTTTCTTTTCTGCTTAACTTCCAAACGTCCAAACATCCCTGGGACCACTCTTCATTTATTACATTCAGTTCAAATAGCTTTCAGTACCACATACACACTGAAGCCCCTAACACGCTAGATCTTTCCCGTGTCTCCCAGGACTCAAACTGACTCCTGTGTGTGGGTGTCGAACAGCCATCTTCAATCTAACACCATCAAAACAAGGCTCCAGACTTCCCCCTAGCCAGCTCATCTGCTGACTTTGCACATATCAGCAGACACTACTGCTTTCTACCCAATTATCTGAGTCAGATATCTGAGAGTTATTCCTTTCCTGTCCTTATTATCTTCCCATCCCCACCATCCTATAACCTCTAATTCCAAATATCTCTGAAATCCTTCCAATTTTCTCTATTTTTACCTCATCTCCTTAGCTGAAGACACTCTACTCTCATACCTTGTTTAGTGGGGTTTTCAAACTATTCTTTTTGATTTTACATTTGCCCCTTCCAACAAATTCTCCTTAGAACAGTCAGAATAATCTCTTTAAAATATGAATTAGTCAAGTGCAGTAGTGCACACCTGTAATTCCAGCTACTTGGAAGTTTGAGGTGAGGGGATGGCTTGCGACCAGGAGTCCAAGACCAACCTGGGCGACATGGGGAGACTCCATCTCTAACTAAAAACAAATCAACAGCACGAATTAGATATTGTTACTCCCTTGTTTAAGTCCTCCATTGGCTTTTCACCTCATTTAGAATAGAATAAAAACTCCTTATCCTGGCTCCTATTTGATCTTATTTCCTATCACTCTCCACTTGCCTATCACACCTCAAAATCACTGGCCTCTATTTATTGCTGTTCTTCAAACCTGCCAAACTCGTGCAGGCCTTAGCGCCGTGGCATTGCTATTTTCTATAACTGGAACACTTTCCGCTCAGATCTGCAAAAAGCTGACATCCTGTCCATTAAGATCTCAGATTAAAAACCACACTCTCAGAGATACCTTCTCTCACCTCAAACTAGTGTTGGTACCAATCATTGAACTTCACAACACCTTACATTAATTTTGTGCAGAATGTTTATCACTGTCTACTAGCTTATTCATTTGTCTTTTGCCTGTCCCCTGCCACCTCTTGCCCCTGAAAAACAGATGAACTCCATGACAGAAAGACTTTTTCTGTTTGGTCATGGCAGTAATTCAAGTCCTTGGAAGAGGATGTAGCACATAGATGATATACAATAAACATACTAGAGGAAATGAATGAAAATTGTTAGAAAACATAATCTAAAATGAGCCAGACAATATGTCCAGCTTCTAGAGCATGCTAGTTAATGATACTTTGTGGACTGTATATGACTGTCTCATTTCTACAGAGATGATGAACAAATATGTTCTACCTTCACACGTGAAAGTACTGGACATTTAACTTAAAGTGAACTGGGTCTCCATCAGGTCTAGACTGTAAGCTTTAAGACTGACTGCAGATGACCTGCTGAACCACTTTCTGGCGTGGTCTCTAAGGTACCTGTCAGAGTATACAGTTTGAGAGCAAACATAAATAAACCTAAATGCCTTTCAACTTGGAACATCCAATACTTGAAAATCACCTCTATTTCACTTTTTGCTAGCTGCATCTATGCATCTTTTAGTTTCAAGGCCTGATTCATCAGTTTCTAGAGATCCATTTATAAACTCAGTCAGCACTTTGCTCTGCCAGCCTATGAGCAAAAGGTGGTAACTGAAGACTTGGAAAAAAACAAGACAATAGCAACTTGTTTTTCACTGGTTCTGCTTTAAAATAACTTCCAAGAGCATAAAACAGCAAAAAGTGAGAGTTATCTATTTCACACCTTTCATCTGAATACAATATATATCTTATTTTACTTCTTTTTTTGAATCTTTCGCCTCCACTTTAAGACTTATCCCAAACTTGAATGCATATCGCTAAGTGAAAGAAGTCAATCTGAATGACACATTTAATAATTTCAGCTATAGGACATTCCAGAAGAGGCAAAACTATGGAGACAGTAAGAAGATCAGTGGTTGCCAGGGGAAGGAAGGAAAGCAGAATGGGTAGATGGAGCCTAGGTGATGTTTAGGGCAATAGGACTATATTGTATGATATCATGATGGTGGCTACATGTCTTTATTACAATTGTCCAAACCCACAGACTGTACGACACCAAGAGTGAGCCTTGAGGTAAACTGTGGCCTCTGAGTGGTGATGACAACTCAGTGTGGGTTCACTGATTGTAGTATATACAGCACTCAATGGGAGTATATGATACCTGAGCAGGTTGTACACATGTGGGGTAGGGTGTCAATAGGAACTCTCTTTATTCTCCACCTAGGTTTTCTGTGAACCAAAACTCCTCTAAAAAATAAATTCTTCTTTTTTTTTTTAAAGTACTTATCCAAGAAACAAAGAAAAGTCAATCATTCATCATTCTATCCATATAAGATACTTCAGCATGAAATCTGTATCTAGATTTAATAGAGTATATATCCAATCAGACTGTAATTTTTATGGCTCTAAAAAAGAGATACATATATGTATAAAATAACATGGGATGCAAGAGTTGCTAAACTTTTGAATATAGGGCTCTGTCATTTACCCTAATGGGCTAAATCATCTTTTTTTTTTTTCATTTTCTTCTTTTTCAATAAAATAAAACTTTTTCAAAATCCTGGTTCCTACTCTTCAAGTTGACTCAGTTTGTCTCATGGTTTAATTGTGTTAAAAACTTTTTCATATATATATATATGATAGAGATGAGATCTTGCTATGTTGCCTAGGCTGGTCTCAAACTCCTGGACTCCAGTAATTCTCTCACCTCAGCCTCCCAGAGTACTGGGATATAATCCAGTGAGCCACCACTGTGCCTGGCTAAAAACTTTTTCTTAAAAAATTATTTTAAAGGAAAGTTTAGTTATGAACAAAAAATGTCCATACTATGGAAAACTAGTTTGCAGGTAACATGTCTTCTGGATCTAATTTCAACCACAGTCTACATAGGCAACAAAAGCAGCACCTTCTAACCCTGCCTATTACACTAGGATAGCTGTTGTCTTTAAGAAAATAACTTGTGAGTTGTAGTCAATGAAAGACCTTAGAAAAGATATCCTTATACTTACCTTTCTCTTACTTAGCTCCAAGTAGCAACACCCTAAAAACCTCTTGTGCCCTTCCAAGATTCAATAATGTAACCAACTATTCTTAAGTTACCTTATTTATTTATTTTTTTTTGAGTTGGAGTGTCACTCTGTCGCCCAGACTGGAGTGCAGTGGCCGCTCCCGGCCACCGCAGCCTCGACCTGCTGGGCTCCGGCGATCCTTCCACCTCCGCCTTCCGAGTAGCTGGAATTACAGGCATGTGCTGCCATGCCCGGCTGATTTTTTGATTTATTGTAAAGATGAGGTCTCGCTGCCCAGGCAGGTCTCGAACCCGCGGGCTCAGGCAATCCACTCACCTCAGCCTCCCACAGGCGCGGGATTACAGGCTGAGCCACCGAGCCCGGCTAAGTTACCTTATTTTTAAAACTACAAAATAGGTCCAATAAAATAACCCTGGATCCCTAACAACCAGGTAAAATCACACTACCTTTTTGTGTTTTCATTTCCCCTTCGTAAAATAAGAAGCTTGAACTTGAAAAGCTTTAAATGCTAAGTTCTCAAAAATCTAGTAGAAGTAAAACTCTGAATGTTTGGTCACTCCGTTTCCTTGACTTAGATTTTTAGCATTTCCTTTCACTGATGCCAAAGTCAAACAAAATATACAGATGAATCTTTAAAGTTAATGCTGTATTAGGTAGGCAAGAGTTGCAATTCAGGGTACATATTCAGACCAGGTGGTCTTCGGTGCATTGGAAGAACAAAGAGAAGGTTGGAGGTTTTATATAAAAGAGAAATGTTATTATTCTGAAAAAAATTCATTGGTACTAGTAAAGTTTTGTCAAGCTGGCAAGCTCTAATTGCTGAGTGACAGTGGTGAGAAAACTCTTAGAGTCACAGCAGGATGTCCTAGTAGCTGTTAGATGAAACTAGCTTCCGGTTACAGCAGGCAGTTTCAGCAGCCAGGCTTGCAGTTATATTCTTGGAACAATGTTATGTGTACTGAGTGCTTTTTCCTTCTGGCCTCTCAACTTTGATTTAGCTGGGCATGACAAGAATGATCAGTTTGTATGGTTAGCTTTCACTCTGGCTTTCTTATTTAGATAATCCAATATTAAATTATATTTCATCATTACACTCTGAAGTCAGGAGCCTGAAGTACTAAAATACATTTATGAAAATTAAATTCCACTACAACCTCTAAAAAGGAAGCCCCAGCTTGAAGTAACTTTAAATTGATTGATTGAGTTGATATCTCACTCTGTCCCCTAGACTGAAGTCTAGTGGCATGCTCATGGCTCACCACAGCCTGGACCTCCTGGGTTCAGGTGATTTTCCCTCCTCAGCCTCCCAAGTAGCTGGGACTACAGGTGCATGCTACCAACCCAGGTAAATTTTTTTTTTTCTGGTAAAGATGAGGTCTCACAATGTTGCCTTTGGCTGGTCTTGAGCTCCTGGGTTCAAGCAGTCGTTACACCTCAGCCTTCCAAAGAGCTGGGATTACATGCATGAGCCACCACACCCATCCAAGTTTCTTATTTTTATTGTATAAGGTTAAAGTGAACAACACAATATTTTGATATACAGGGGACCACAAAAGACCTAGAGTTATCTTTTGGAGGGCGGGCCCCTTTTAGTACAGGCTTCCCCTGATAGGTAAGTATTCTGGGAACCCATCTGCCTCAGGGTACCCGTAAGTGTTGCTGTGAGAGGCTACATTCAGCTTCAGTGAATGGTTTTTGGAGAATCTTTCAATGCTTTTGCCCATTTCATGATGGGTGATTTATAAGCACACCTGCCCACACCACGTTGCCTATTCAGTTTTTGTCCAAAAACTGAGTGATCCTCATGTCCCACACTCCCTATTTATCTGATCTTGCCCCAAGCAACCTTTTTTTTTTTGTTTCTCTGGATGAAAAAGGCCCTCAAAGCAAAACATTTTGCCCATGTAGAAGTGGTGAAACCAAAAATGGCAGAAGCACTAAAAGCCACCAAAACTGTGAATTCAAAAACTGTTTTGAGCAGTGGAAAAAGCCTCTCAATAGGTGTATTGCATCAAACGTACTTTGAAGGTGACTGAAGATTACATATGTAAGAATAAATACACAATGTTTTATAAATAAATTCTGGTTTTGGCGAGTTTCCCCTAGTATGTTTGTATGTTCATAGTGGAATTATTACTATAAATAAACAAGCTAACATATTCATCACTTTTCATGGTTACCTTTTTTTAATGTGATAAGAGCACCTGAATTTTAATTATTTAGCAAATTTTAATATACAATACAATATTATTAACTATAATCTTTCTCCTGTACATTATAGATGTCTACATTTTTACATTCTACATAACTACAAGTTTGTACCCCTTGGCCTATTTTTTGCCATTTCTCTCTCCCTACCCCTAGTAACCATCGTTTTCCTCTCTATTTCTATGTATTTGACTTTTTGTTGTTGTTAGATTCCACATGTAAGTGAAATCATAAACTGGGTGCAGAGTCTCTCACCTACAATCCCAGCACTTTGGGAGGCCAATGTGAGAGGATTGCCTGAGCCCACGAGTTAGAGACCAACCTTGACAATTTGGGGAGACTTCATCTCTACAATAAATTTTAAAAATTAGCTGGGCATGATGGCATGTCCCAGTAGTTCCAGCTACTTGGGAGCCTGAGGTGAAAGGATCACTTCAACCTGGGCGACAGAGTGAGACTCCAACACACACACACACACACACACACGTGAAATCATGCCGGATTTTTCTTTCTGTCTGGGTTCTATTTCACTTAAGCATATTTATACATGTTGTCATAAATTGTCATAAATGGTGGAGTCTTTTTTATGACTGAATAATATTCCATTATGCACACACACTACAATTTCTTCATCTATTCATCCATTGGTGAGTGCTTAGATTGTTTCTCTCTCAGTTATTATACATAATGCAACAATTATAATGGAAACATAGATCATTTATGAGGTGTTGATTCTATTTCCTCTGGGTATATACCCAGAAGAAAGATTACTGGGTCAAATGGTAGTTCTGCTTTTAATTTTTTGAGAAATCTTTATACTGTTTTCCATAATGGTTGCACCACTTTAAATAGCAACTGACAATGAACAAGGGTTCCCTTTCTCCACACTCTCATCAACACTTGTTATCACTTTTTTTTTTTTTTGAGTTGGGGTCTCTCTCTGTTGCCCAGGCTGGAGTGCAGTGTCATGATCATGGCTCACCACAGCCTTGAACTCCTGGGCACAAGCAATCCTCCCGATTCAGCCTCCCAAGTAGCTGGTACTATAGATGCATGCCACCATGCCCAGCTGATTTTTTTATTTTTTATTTTTATCTTGTAGAGATGAAGTCTTTCTATGTTGCCCAGACTGGTCTTGAACTTCTGGGCTCAAACAATCCTTTCAACTTGACCTCTCAAAGTGCTGGGATTACAGGTATGAACCACAGTGCCTGACCTTGACTTTTTAATAATAGCCAAATGTAACTTGAAAGGTAACTTTAAATTGACTTGGCCTGATGCTACAATATGAATAGGGAAAATTACATTAATACTTAGACTATCTTATATTCAGATAATTTTTGGTGTTTTTCAAATTATTTTCACATGCATTCCTTAATTTAAACTTATTTTGCTCCTACAATGTAGCCAACAAAGGACTGTCTTATAGATCAGACACTGAGGATAAGGGATTTTAAAAATCTAGCTCCTGGATTGGGACTTCATCCAGGTTTCAGAATCCCAGTCCAGTGCTCTTTCACATAGGCACAGAATTACCCCAGTGATGATACAAAATAAAATTAAGATTTTTGTTCAAAAGCCCAGTGTTTACAAACACAGAGATGTTCATGCTACGGTGGCCCATGTTGCAAAAAGAATTTGGGAGATTGTTTCATGTTTCATTTAGAAAATGTATGAGTTGTTCTTTCTGAAGAGGTTCTATCATTACCTGGTTGCATTACATATATAGTCATTAAATCTGTCCAAGACATGGTCTTTTTCTTATTAAGGATTGCCATTGACCCAGAACTTATTGATAGCTTTGTCATTTTTCAGCTATAAAATTCTAGAATTCTGAGTTTATTTCTTGTGTTGTTATTATTATTATTTTAATCAAACTACCTAATTCCAGGTAAAATGGTAATCCAAATCCGAGAAAAGTCTAACATTTACTAAGTAAGGAAATTCACCTGCCTACCAATGGCCTCTGTATAATTAAAACATCGTCTTATGGGACAGTCCTTGCCATGATACCACAAACCTGTTGCTCCTTTATTATTTTGGGGGAGGAGGGGCAGGTTTCATTCCTGCATCATAGCTGTAGGATTCAGCCTAATGCCCAGTGCATTTGATATTCTTGCAAAAAACCCACTTCTTTAGAAAAAAAGAAGTTGGACACATCCATAGCACATTGCTAACAATTATCTTTCTCAAACTGGTAAGCATGTTGAAGTTAGCAAGGGATTTTTTTTAAAACAACTTATTTCTGAGAGGGTATGACTACAACAAAGACATTAATAGTGAACACCAGTGAGTTTTTTGGCAATATTTATTATGATTTTCAAAAATGATTATACCCTCTGATCCAGAAATTACTATTCTGGGAAACTGTTCTGAGAATGTTGTCTTTTTATACAATGCATTTTCTGAACAGGGATATATAGGACAGTATTATTTAAAAATAGAAAATGCCCAACATTATGGCAATGGCTATATAAAATATAGCATATATACACTTATGATATTATACAGTCATGTAATCATAGAGGAAACACTTCTGATAGTTTGTTAACATAAGAGAACACCATACCAAAAAAATGTACCTAAATTTAATAAAAATTTAAGTTAAGGCTCGCACCAATAATCCCAGCAGATTGGGAGGCTGAGGTGGGAGGATTGCTAGCCCAGGAGTTCAAGACCGGCCTGGGCAACATAGTGAGACTTTATCTCTACAAAATAAAAATAAAAAGATTAGCCGGGCATGGTGAGAGACTAAAGCAGAAGAATCACCAGTTCAGCAGATCTAGGATGCAGTGAGCTGTGAAAATGCCACTGCACTCCAGCCTGGGCAACAGAGCAAGATTCCAACTCAAAAAATAATAATTAATTAATTAATCAATTATGTTAGTGAGACAAATAAACAAATATGTACAAGAAGAAACAATGACAATGCTACCATGTTGAGCTTTCAGATAATTTTTATTATTATTTGTCTCTACACTTTTATATGTTCCAGATTTTCACTGATGATAATGAATATTACTGAATTTTTCTTAATGCCTGGATTATCACCAGTAGTATCTAAAATTGCATGTGAATGCATGCCCTAGTTCTGATTTCAGCATTGACACTTGTCATGTGACAAAAGGAAATCACCTGATTGCTTTGGACTTCTGTTCTTCAAAGTAAAATGAAGCAGTTGAACAGGATTATTCCTCAGCTCTCTCCTGGTTCTAAATTGTGATGTCATATTTGTTTGCAAGGAGCATTAGGGGATTAGGTCTTTAAGCCTACAATTATTAGTCCTCACATCACTAACATATCATCTCCCGCCACTCCAGTGTAGAAGCTGTTTTGCTGGGGTTAATGGAGGATACAGATAATTCACCTGGTTGGTGTGTCGTGGCTTTACTACTCTTTCTTCCTACGTGGGCTAGCTTCTTAACATGTTTTTCTCTTTAAATCAGAAATATTTGACCTGAAGCAATAACTCTACTATTCACATGATAGTGATAACCTGATAAGCGTGAATATATTATAATGTCATAATAATTATGATATTATTATGGTGATAGTATTATTCATATGATACATAATGAAAGTGCACACAGCAACCCTCAGAATTTCATCTTCATGCCATTCGACTTCTCATCACCTTCACTGATGTTCAATTTAGTATCACAATCTTTCCCTTTGTAAAACGCACATTTTTAGCCTAGTTTTGCATAAAGATACAAATTTTTCAGACATAAAATTTGCAAGGGTAAGGCATATCATTTTAGAATGGATGCAAAATAAATATAAAGCAGAATCAGGCGCAGTGGCCCATTTTGGAAGACTGAGGCAGGAGTATCATTGAGGCCAGCAGTTTGAGACCAGTCAAGGTAACATAGCAAGACCCTGTCTCTACAAAAAAATATAAAAAATTAGCCAGGCATGATGGTATGTGCCTGTAGTCCCAGCTACTTGGGAGGTTGAGGTGAGAGGATTGCTTGAGCCCAGAAATTTAAGGCTGCAGTGAGCTATGATCATGCCACTGCATTCCAGCCTGGGCAACAGAGTGAGACCTTGACTCAAAGATAAGTAAATAAGTAAATAAATAAATAACATTTAGCAATGTAGAAGAAAAGCTTGAGCACCTATACACACCCATGACAAGAGAATAGGCCTGAAATGATTTGGGTTTTTTAGTATTTTTTTATTTTTATTTTTCGCTTAGAATTTTAGCAGCTGTTTGGCAAAGTGATTAGCTAGCTGGGAAGGAGAAAAGTTTGTCTCCATCAACCCCTTTCAGATCCTGCCTCTTGGTCTCAGAACCCAAATGAAAGTATGCTGTTGACCAAGACTGTTGCTCTGAATCTGCTAGTGTTCATCCATTATGGCATAGGCTTGTCCTTGACTAAGTTCTACGATAGATGCCATGCAAAATCCAGTGTGTATTTTGTCCAACACAGAGCTGCTACATAAGACAATTTCGTCCCATGTTTGCATAGAGGTTAATTCATAGAAATCACTTATTCATTCAAAAAGCGTTCCCTGAGTCCTAGTAGGAGTCACATATTGTGCTAAGGCAGATACAAAGATAAGCCAAATATAGCCAGATGTGGTGGAGCATGCCTGTAGTCAGGAGGCTGAGGCAAGAGGATAGCTTGAGCCCAGGAGGTTGAGGCTGCAATGAGTTATGATCATGACACAACACTGCAGCCTACACTGCCCTGCAGAAGGGAAACAGAGCAAGGCCCTGACTCTAAAAAAGAAAACTGAAAAAAAAAAGATAAATATAGATACGTCTTTTAAAGAGCATAACATGTGGGAAAGATTTACACACTCTGCATACATCATGACAATAGAAAGTCACAGTGGGAAGGAATGACAGAAGAGATAAAGTAAGAGGGCTATGACAGCCAGAAACTGTGCAGTGTGAAAGGTCAATGGCATTAGGAAGAGCCTCAGAGATGTTATGATCTGGCTCCTTCCACCCCAGCTCTTGGGATAGTCCACCTTTTCAGGACTGTTGATTGTCCCTCTTCTCTGCTTGAAATTGTCTAGTTCACAGAGCTAAGGTATTTCTTAACTACTTTGAAAATTCCACTGTTAAAAATCTGGACCCAAAAAAGGAGCCTCCAGGAAACTGTCTTGTTGGCAGCCAACTAGTCACGCAGTCAATAAGCACAGCACGTTAAATAATATATAATGCTCTGGGGACTGCAGTTCTCTGTCCCTAATCCCTTTGTCCTTTCCCTTTATTGACTTGTTAGTACCATGACACTTAGCCGATCATCAGAGTACAAGAAATGACTTTTCTGCAAGGGGCTGTGAGAGTTGGAGAACTCACTTCTTTGGAATAGAAAGTTACCAGGATACAGGATAATTAGGGTTTCGCTTCGCCTCCCTTTAAGGGATAAATCTTGTTTTTTCTTTCTGACTTCAGTCTGTTTGTAACCTGAGGTCAACTGGAGTTAATTCTTTTAGTTGGTTCTTGAGAAAACTCTTTCAGTCTGTATTTTCAGAAATAAATTTTAACTTCTAATTTAAGGAATAAAAAAAGCCCTCCAAACAATTCCTTCAAATTCCTTAATTATAGCTGCTTTCTCAGTGCCTTTATTAACCCCAAAATCATGCACCCCCTACACAATTACCCTATATGCCCAGGTTAGCTCGATTTTTCATAGCTTCTGTTTAACATTTCTCTGAATAACTTGAACCTTCCTTATTTCCTTGAAAAACAGACAGGTAGACACACAGATAGACATTTTTCCTAGGGAATGTTCAACTTTCCTGTTTCCTGTTTTCTATCTTTTACTCTGCTCACTCTGTTCTCTCTCTCTCTCTGAGCTGTCACTAATTAGGATCTATATAAATATATCTTTGAGCAATCTGACAATACAGTTTTCTTTACAGCAAGAAGTATATTCATAATCTATTAAGCGCTTGAGAGAAGGGGCTGCTACTTGATACTTGATACTCACACCATCAAGATCTATTTTTGTCTACTTCAATTTTGGAAGTTTCTTTTCCTTTGGAAGTGAGAGACTGGGTGAAGGAAAAGTACATGATCAAAGTATTAACCGCCATATAAAGCCGGGCTCGGTGGCTCAGCCTGTAATCCCACGCCTTTGAGAGGCTGAGGTAAGAGGATTGCTTGAGCCCACGGGTTCGAGACCCACCTGGGCAGCGAGACCTCATCTCTACAATGAATCAAAAAAATCAGCCAGGCGTGGTAGCGCATGCCTGTAATTCCGGCTACTCAGAAGGCTGAGGCGGAAGGATTACCCGGAGCCCAGCAGATCAAGGCTGCGGTGGCCGGGAGCGGCCACTGCACTCCAGTCTGGGCGACAGAGTGAGACTCCAACTCAAAAAAAAAAAAAAAAGCCATATAAAAGTCACTTTCTCATTCATTCATTTCATTCATTCATTCAACAGATACCTTCTGAATACTATACTAGGATCTAAAAAACAGTAGTGACAGCAGGGCAGAATCCTCTCCTAGCACAGCAGTGAACATCAATATAAATTAAGATTGTCAGAGATGATAAAATTGTACATAGTCCTCTTCAGATACCTAACAAGGGGAATGATGGAGGTGATGTAGAAGTATGAATGTGGTGCAGAAATAACTCAGCCAACTTCCTTTCTCTTTGGGAAGTTAGATTAGAGTGGATAGGTTGAGAGTGCTAAAACAGAAATGTGGCATCACTGAGTCAGTTTACCATAATGAAAGAGACATGGAGAGAAATGTGGTTAATCTATTGACAGCAAAAGGAGTTTACTCACAAGACCATAAAAAGAGTAATTGAGAGGAGGGTGGAGTGAATGAAGCAAAGACAAAACTATAAAAATAAGCATGCAATGACTATAGAGTGTCATGGATATGAGGCCAGAGAAAAGTGGAATTTTATGCTCTTCTTGTTGGTGATCATGGGCAGACTATTAGGGGCAGTATTACTAAAATTCTGGACCCCAAGGCCCAACTGAAGGGGCTTCAGTACTACACCATCGTCTACCAGTGATAGAATGAAGGCAAGGTATCTAACCGCTCTGTGCCTCAGTTTCCTCAAATGTAAAATAGAGATTACCATTGTCCCAATACTTTTAATTTCAGTGAGTATTCAATAAGATTGCAAAGTATTTAGCAGAATGCCAGACCCATAGTAAATATCAATAAAAATTAGAACATATTATAAATAGGCAGGCAATGGAGTGAGAACCTCAAGATTATAATCTTCAAGGGATAGAGTATGATAAGGAAAGAGAGAAAAAACACAAGAGTCTTCAAGAGAGAATCATAAAGACAAATGAATTAAGGAATAAGATAAAAGAATATTGTGAAATGTTTCATCTAATCAATGTGGGAAGAGGATTCCTTTTAACCTCTTTTTTATGTCTAATCTGAGTTTCATAATTTTTATTCTTATTTTTGTTTCACAAATTTTATTTTTAATCTTATTCTGTCATAGGTACTTCCCCTGTCCAACAAAATATAAAAGCTGGAATTACTTTGGGATGAGAGTCTGAGTGAGGCAGAGAGAAGGCTGGGAGGTCACCAGTTGCATGTTTGCTGGTACCAAACTGTACCTAATACTCCTGAAGTGCACCTCAGTGGATAACTCAACTCTCCTCTTGCAAGAAAAATACTCAAGTTGAATTGAGGAAAACAACTGCAATACTTGCCTCTCAGATGGATTCTTTCACCTCACGTGCCAGGGATTCCTAGTTAATAAAATAATTTCTTTCTGAAACTTACTCTTGACTGGATCACATAGACCAAAGAACAGAGAATGGTCTCACTTTGTGCAGGATCTTTATTTAATATATTTAAATTCTGTTTTATTCTTTATCTCTGTTTCAGAATATTCTATAGTCATTGCTTTAAAAAAAAATTTTGTGTCTTTTAAAAATAGTTCTCACCACTCTCTGGAAAGATCCATCAACTATGATAACCAAGAATGGGCCTCTTATTTTTAGTAAGCAGTTTTAATTATTTTAGAGTTTTTGATTGATTAGCACATTATTTAAGCTTTAATCATATTGCTGCTTATCTTTAAGGAATCATTCCAACCCAACTGTCTCCCTGCCCTCACTGGGTCTCCTTAATAGAAGTTTGGAGTCATTTATGCCTATGGACATATGAACAACTAATTCCCTTCACTTGTCCATGTTCATGTTCACTGCAGACACTAATTCTGTTTCAGTTTAACGCAGATCAATAGACTTATCTTTGCCTCTGTTCAGTTATCTTTTCAATAACAATAGGATTCTTTATCTACGTAGTTTAGTGGGTGGAAGGACACACTGACCTCACCTGCTGCTGCTTTTATTTGAGAAAATCCATTTTCTAATCACTTTTCCCTGGACCCAAGTGGGTCTGTTTTTTCCCCTACATTTTTTAATTTGTGACATTTACATTTTTGGTAGGTTGCTGTTTTGTATCGACTTTTCTGATAAAAGGATGGTGGCTATAGATCAGTCACCTTCAATCATGCTACCAAGCAATCAAGAAGCAACATTTTAAAAATATTTCATTTAGGAGAATTTTGCTTATTTTAGATACAGCAGATGATCCAAGTAGAATCTAGTTGGGTATAGTAGGAAACAATAAACATATTGAAACAGAGACTCAGTTAAAAAAAAAAAAAGCTGAAAAAAATCCTCTAAGATAGATTCTGTACTTAGAAATTACCACTGTTGAATACTTAATATATAATGTTTGTAATAAAATACAAAAAAAAAAATTATTGTTCAATGTCTACTTGTGAATTAACCTACCTGCTTAGTTCTAATATCCCCCAAAAGATAAACAAGCTGATTTAAGTTATAACTATTTCTTTATTTGACTCTTTTGTAGCCAACTTTAGGACTGATGCTCAAGATAGTTGGAAGTTAGCTATGAAACGAAAGTTAGAAATAAGAACAGGGAAAATTGGTAGCAAACGTCCATGAGCACCTGTGGACCATCTGCAATCCCTATATTTAATCAGGGAGGAGAGAGAGATGGGATCTGCTCTCTCCTTAGAACCACATGTCCGAACTTGCCCTGGCAATTTCCCATCAGATTTCTCCACCACTTTAAAAAGTCACTGGTGGGCTGGGTGTGATGGCTCACACCTATAATTCCAGCATTTTGGGAGGCCAAGTCAGAAAGGTCGCCTGAGGCCAAGAGTTTGAGACCGCAGTGACCTGTGATTACACCACTGAACTCTGGCCTGGGTGATAGAGTGAGACTCTGTCTCTCAAGAAAGAAAGAGTAAGAGAGAAAGGAAGGAAGAGTGGGAGGGAAAGAAAAGCCACTGGTCCTTCCCACGTGGCTTATCAAGGGATAAATTGTGGTGTAGGGAATGAGGAATGGCAAGTAATTTACCTTGAGTTTTTCCCTTTATCCCTTATTTCCCCTGATCTTATTCCTTATTGAAATACATTTAGTTCACATTTATCTTTTTTAAATGTGTAGCTATTTCCTGGTAAAATATAGTATTTTTATAGTATAAAGGGTAACTAGAATGTTTGGAAGACCATGTTCTTCAAAGTCCTAATTTTGTGACCTTCAGCAAGTCTTAGCTTTTTCTAGGTATCTTCACATTTAGGGTGAGCTTACTCTTTAGGCTCAAGTGCAATTTCTGTGGGAGTGCTTTGTACTTTGCAATAGATACCTCAACATAATGCTTTTGTTGTTGTTTTGTTTTGAGCGCTCCCCCCAACACTGTAAAGAAATGCTGAGGCTAAGTGGGAGGGGGTGAGAGCCGTCTGGTAAGGATGGAAAGCGAAATCTTTATTTACTTAATAAATCTCTCTTTACAATTCTGTTACTGTCCAATTTTTCCTTGGAATTCTGGTAGTGTTAGCTCTCTGGGTTTTGACCTTTTGCTTTTTGGAAGTTATAAGTTTATTAATGACAAATTGATAGGGGAATTTAGGCTACAGAGTGAAGTAGGAAGAATGAAGTCTTTACAAATGAATTTGCATCTACTGTGACCTTGAACAAGTTACTTAATGATTAAACTTCTTTTGTAAAATTGTGTTGTCAAAGAGATTAGAGATAGCATACCTACATATGTATATAGGTATGCTGGTACAGAGAGACAGTCAGATAAATGAATGCTATTGCTAATCTGATTTTTATTATCATCGTCATCACTAAAAATAGAGTATTTTCTGCATACAGGTTACTCATTGAATTGAATTTACCTTAGTGCACAGTGATGGGATTTTTAGAACTGGGATTGACTTTAGAGATAATCTGGTAAGTGAGATTTTTCTAGCTTCTTCACTGTATAGATTAGGAAAGTAATGCCCTGGGAGCATAAAGTCATCATTTTTTAAAAAAATATATAAGAAGTCACATATCTTGGATCAGAACTTCAGAATCATAATCAGGACTTTCCCCATTATAACATGCCATTGCTGGGTCTTTCATCCTCTAACTCCTTCCTGGTCTTGAGACCCAGTCAAATCCACCTAATTTTCTCCAGTTCCCCACACTTAAAACACCCCTGGGCTTCCATTCTTACATGTACATCTTTCTTCCTTTCTCTCTCTGTCTCTCTCTCTCTCTTTCTTTTTGTTGAGACAGAATCTCACTCTGTCACTCAAACTGGAGTACAGTAGCATGATCATACCTCACTGCAGCCTCAAACTACTGAATTCAAGTGATCCTCCTGCCTCAACCTCCCAAGTAGCTGGGACTACAGGAGTACACTACCATGCCCAGCTAATTTTTTTTTTTTTTGGTAGAGATAGAGTCTCACTACATTGCCCAGGCTGGTCTCCAACTCTTGGCCTCAAGTGATCATTCCACTTCTGCCTCCCAAAGTGCTGGAACTACAGGCAGGAGTCACTGGGCCCAGCCCCATTCTTGCATGTTCTTTCTTGGCACTCTGATCCCTGGACAGGACTTCATTGAGTGATTTTCCATTTAATGTTTTTCTTAGTCATTTACCAAATGTGTTTATAGTGATATATTCCTGTGCCTTTGTGGCAGAGTACAGCACTCATATAGATTTATTGCACATAGACACGCTATCCCATACTTACAGATAGAAGAATGATGTTAAATTAAGTAAAAATTTTGTTTAGAATGGTATCATCTTGAGTATCATACACTCATTCTAACAATGCTGCCCATTCCTCAAAATATCCTGAGAATTCTTTGCAGTCACTGAACTGAGGAAAGCCTGTGGTAAGGAGAGTTTTTCCTGGAGTGAGGGAAACTGATTACATTAGGAGTCGATGCTAGTAGTCTCAACAGCACACTCTTTCCCAGGCAGTCTCATTTCATAGGCACATAAATGCTTCTGAAAGTATTCCCCTCTTTACAGGGTCCTGATAATCCCACTTCTGGTTCTGCCTGGGACTGCTCTCGGGGATATTCCTGTTTTTATGGCTGCAGTTATATGTTATGGCACATGTACTGTGTGCAAGGGAAGATACCAGGCGCTCTGCTGGTATAGTCTCATTTGATTATTGTGAGGATTATTGGATCAATTATGCAAAGTACACAAGGTTGCTCTGAATGAGAGCAGAATAGTGAGTACCAAGAAAATTCATAAACAGTGTTTCTCCCTCTAGAAATTAAGTCATCGTCTTTAGGGTTTTGGTACTGATTTTCCCTACCTGCTTCCTGGCTCTTACTCACCACCTTCTAAAAAAGTCCCAAGAGTTAGCAGCAGCTTCTCCAGCTTACTGTCATCCCTTCTTAGGTCCCCGGATGCCACTGCTTGACTCTTTTAGAAAGTGCCTGCTCATACCCTCTTCCTGTTTTTTTCTGGCTTCTGTGCATGTATTCTTATCTTTTTTTTTTTTTTTTTAATGGGGTCTTGCTCTGTCACTCATACTGAAGTACAGTGATGCAATCATAGCTCACTGTAGCCTCAAACTCTTGGACTCAAGCGATCCTCCTGCCTCAGCCTGTCTGTCACTACAGGTGTACCACCATGCCAGGGTTGTTCATATATTCTTAAGCCAGGAATGATCTAAAAGTGTGGTAGAAGGAAGAGAATATGAGACATGAGGTTAAATAAATCTAGGTTCAAATCTTGGCTCTGTCATTTACAGGTTCCATGATCATAGGCAGGTTATGTTATTTGCAATAATAATTATTAATATCATAGAACATTTATTGATATTTATGGATTAGACATTGAGTTAGGTGCTTTAAGTGGGTTGTCTTAATTCATCACACTGATTTTTAATTTTCTGTTCTAAAAATGGAACCAAATATGCCTATCTCACTGAGAAGTAGTTAAAATTAGACAGGTAGCTTCAGGATCCTGCAGGGTGGACAAAGTCTAAGTCTGTGGATATGAAAGAGACACAGATATATAGGGAAATGGGAATCTATTATAAAAATGTATGCAATAGAAACTGTGAAAAAAAGGAAAGTCAGAGAAGATATCTATCTCTAAGATCAAGAATTAATAGGGAAAAAGAGAACCAATGTCATGAAGAATGAGAGCTAGTTATATAAAGAATTCTAGGGTTGGCCCTAAGAGATAGAATGGAATGTCATATATAAAAGGGGCAATTTTTAGGGACCCTTATGGGTGATCCTATCTTCTGTTACAAGCTATTAATTACTTTATTAATTTTTCTCCTTTATGTGCTCACAGGCATTAAGAATGCAGTTGATCATATACAATTACAGCGAAGTTTCATTCCAGGAGGCCAAACAGGAAGTTTCTTTCTGATTTATATTGAAGCAGTCATGATGACTGTGGAGAAAATTGAGCACAATCTTTTATGGATGGGCACCATGCATCTCTTCTCTTTCAGGCTCTAGAGGGCTTATAAGACATTTGCTATGATCATTTAATTCAGAAAACTATATGTTTGGTAGGACTCACTCCTTTTGGCAATGTAAGAATTACCAATGATTCTAGCATTTGCTGCTCTTGATAGTAATTCCCCTCATTTCCTCTATCTTTATATATGACCTGCTGTAAATATTGACAGTTATGTTGCTGGAAGGAGTAACACAGAGATACAGCTTTTCTTAAGCTCCAAACAGAATTTTGTGGTTAATTGATTGGCCAGCTGGCCCTGCCGTCTCTTGACCTCTACAAGAGCCAGCAAGATTGATGGTTTCAACAGTCTTTCATGGTGCACTGAAGCATTAGATCTATCTTTTGTTATTTGGGAAACACTAAATTCTTATGTAGCACATTATTTAGATGGACTTGGGGCTGATGAGTTGGGAGGCAGGCAAATGCCCAACTAAAAGACAATGTCTGTAGATCAAAGGAGTCGATGAGACAGAGAGTTCATAAAATGTGAATACAATTCCAGGGGAGGATTGATGATTATGGAAGCAGAAAGCCAATCAAGTTAAATATTCATTCCAGCAACAAGTCTGATCGGCTCAACTGGGACCCATGCCTCCTCAAAGTTTCCTCATCTTTTCAAGGTCTACACAAGGGAAGAACAAAGCCATCAAGGATGCTCTTATTCCGGAAAGCCGGCTGCAAGATGGCATGAATCAGAGGTCAGCAGCCACCACTGAGAGTTCATCGCATTCGACCCCATAAAGAATAAGGCTCAAACTGTGGTTCTGCAGGAGTGGTTTAGCGTCATCAACACCAATGAGCCCTAATGAATGTCACAATTTAGAATGATTGGATCATTCCCTCAGAACTTTTTTTGCTCAAAATAAAACAGGCCTGAAACTGTCTTAAAAGGTTTGTTTAGATTTTTCATATCTTAATGTCATGAATCAGATGATAGGAAGTTATATTAACAAGTAAAACATTGGGATATGGTACCTTGTTTCAAGAGCATCAACACATTAAATACATTTAAAAAATAATAATAATAAACCTGTTGGCCTAGTCTTGCCACTTATGTCCCTCCATTGTCATCAAAATCTTAGCTTATGATGACTTTTGGGAATAGGTGGAGTGAGGTGGTGGGAGAGGAAGAAAGGAGACAGAAAAATAAAAACTACAAAACATGGGGTTGAATGGCAAGAATTATTAAGTTATTGTTTTATCACAAAAAATAATTATATTTGGCCTTGGGTCTCTCACAATGCATAGTTTAGCTCCACATATAATTTTGTAAATAAAATGTCTCAATTTGGTTACTGGTTTGCATCTTGAAAAATATTCGAATAGAAACAACTTAGTTTCCCTCTTTCTTTGTGCTTATCTTTCTGGGTTATCTTCACCAGCGACACAGTCACTATGCAACAGACTACGCTGGAGGTTTGGTAAATCACAACATATAATAAATCTACCTATAATTCTCATCCCCTGGAACAATTGCAAAGTTGAAATTGCTTGATCTTTTCAAGTGAGTTTTGCCACTTTGACCCAGGCAAATGAGAAATAAAACAACAATACCAGCCAGCAGTTTCAAGTATCCTTCTGCTGCATAATAACTCAGCAGTAGGCTTTGCTAATGGTGTTTATGAGCTGCCAGGCTGGGATTGGCCCTTAAGCAAGAAGGCATTTGCCCAGTGGGCTTCTTCTATGTGGGGGGCCTTTTTGCAGCCTGGGGGCCCTTTTAGGTGATTCTCAGCAGGAATGGTCTCTGCAAGCCAAGGCCTTTTGCAATAAGTTAACTGTGTTCAGTGATTGCTTTAGGGTCCATGCTGCATTCAAAATGTTTTAGGACACCAATATAGCACCATAAAAATTACTATGTGGGGCATACCTGTGCTAAGAGGTCATGACTGCTGTTTTTTTCTTTTTTCTTTTTAAGCTATTATTTACTTAATTGATGCTGTTAATACAAGGCAAAAAAGTGAAAAACAAATACTTGCCAAAGTTTAATAGAGATCATTGCATCCTAAAATCAAATAGCATAATGAAGTGCAATGAATCTCAGCTTAACAACCACCAAGTATCAACCATGAGATGAGTATGGAAATAGATTATACACAAAGAAGACAGAAGTGTAAACCATATGATGTTGACTGAATCCAGGTAAAGGAGAAGGTAATTGAGAACCAAGGGTTAGATCATCCAAACCATCAAAGGGTTAGTTGCCTTTTGGCATTAAAATGATCCAAAATGTTCAAGAGTTCAAGTTAAAAAAGGAAATCAGTAATCCTAGATATACTTTTGGTTTCATTTGACACCCACAAGCTGAAACTACCACTTTGGGGTGTGTATACTTAGCTCAGCAAAGAATATAATTGAATTTGGAAATTATCTCTAGGTCTACTTGTTCAGACCTGTTGTTTCAGCTCCTTGAAAACTGTTGTATTGAGTTCTACAGAGGAGAGTTTTTGAGAGGGCATTTTTTCTAAGAAGGAGCTGTGCCCATCTGTTCTAAGGTATTGAAATCAATTATAAATCTAGACCTAATTCACATAAAACATAACTTCAAGGAAAAAAAAAAAATTAAGAGACAGAGCCTGGCAGGGTGCTAAGGAATCTCAGTCAGATTCCCAGTCCCTATACCTCACGGAAGAATTAAATTCATTGAACTGAACAAACTGAACCCAATTTATTTGTCATAGTTCAAAGAAAAGGAGAGAGTAAAGGAACTTGGTGCAAATGAGTGGTTGAGTACTCAGAGGTTTAGAGGATCATGACCTTTACGGTTCTTTACATAATTTATTCTTATTCTTATTTTTTTTTTTGGTAAAAGAAAATCCAACTTTATATAGATCTTCTTCAGGGTCAAGCAAGGACACATAAGGATCTGTCAAATATATGTACAACATTTTGGCAGGCTTAGGGAGGAAGTACAAAAAGATGAGAAGGAATGTAAGCAGGTTATTATCTGAGGCATTGGACAAACACTCACTAAGTATCCAGTCTATGGAAGATACTGAGAAGCAGAACCTATAGTCCCAGACTCTGAGGTGACAAAGGGAGATGGCAGAAACAATTGGTCGTGATCTCACTTATATCTATGGAATCTAAAAAGTCGATCTCATAGAAACAGAGAGTAGAATGGCAGAAGCTAGGAAGTGGGAGAGGGTTGTGTAGAGGAAAATTTCAGTTAGACAGGAAGGATCAGCTTCAGTGATCTATTATGCGGCATGATGACCACAGTTATTAATAATATACTGAGTATTTCAAAATTACTAAAAAAATAGATTCCAAATGTTCTCACCATAAAAGATTAAGGAGGTGAGGTGATAGATATGTACATTAACTTGATTTACTCATTCTACCATGTATGTGTATATCAAAACATGTATCTGGTAGCACCCCCATACATATATACAATTATTATTTGTCAATTACAGAAAAAAATAATTAATTTTTAAAATGAATAAATAAAAGGGTTGTATTAGGACCAAAAAAAAAGAATAGAGAAAGCACATACCTAGAGTTTCCATTAGGTAGCATGTGTCAATAAGTGACCAAGTGAACAATTGCAAGGTAAGAAAACTCAACCATCCATTAGTGTGGTGTGTAGATGATACACTCAGCCCTGGCTCTAAGTAAGGCAGTACTGTACACTGGTTAAGCTTATGGACCCAAGGACATGGCTTCAAAACCCAGCCTTAGCTCTAACAGCTACCTGATCTTGGGCAAGTCACTTAACCTCTTTGCTTTAATTTAGTCTTCTGATATAAAGTTAATAGTAGTCTAAATAGCTGCTACAAGAATTGAATTAATCAATAGCTATGAAGTGCTTAGAACAGTGTCTAGTGATCTTTCTGAAGGAGCTAGGCTTTCCAGTTGCCTTGAAGAATGGGTTGGAATGGAGGGCAGGAAAAGGAAGGCATCACACTCTGTTAGGTGACAGATGTAGCTGTAAGTGGAAAGGCAGGGATTGGGAAACATTCAGCTTGTCTGGGAGCTAAAACCACTACCTGATGCCAACGATTTTAGTGAGGGTGAGATACAGTGAACTAAGGCTACTAAGAGCCTTGAATACTAAGGTGAGGAGTTTATTTTTGTTCCATAAGACAGTTTTCCATCTCTTTATAACTTTTAAGACAAACAATTATGCTGTATGAGCAACAGAAAATAACTGTGTGTTAGTATAAACAGAATTAGGCACCTGAAATCAAATCTCACAGCAAAATTAATTTGCCACATTCATGATAAGGGTAATCAGTGGTCTCCTGGTACCCAGATCACCAGGAAAAAAAATCCGATTTGTTTAATGACTGCTTGAAACTATCAAAGTAATGCCACTGAACAGGAACTTGAGAAGAGAGGTGTGTAGTCAGCTCCTGCTGAAAAATGAGTATACTTGACATTGTCTTTACAGAACCAAAACAAATTATGGTTTGGTTGGTTTCTCTCTCTCTCTCTCTCTCTCTCTCTCTCTTTCTGTTTGTCATATGCCAAAAGTCCTAGACCCAGGCTAGGATTTCAATGTCCCATCTTTCCCGAAGCTGCCTGATCTGACTCCCTCCATTGTTATGTTGTGGTTAGGAAGGGGCTGCTGTGAGGGCTGTGGGTTGCTCTGCAGGATAAGCCCAGTCATCCTTCCCCATACAGGAGGATCAGGGACAGGGTGCTGACAAGAGGAAACACTTTCAAGGCTCTTCGGAGTGTTGAGTCAGGAGGACCTGAGTTGTGGGGGGAAGAGGGCGGGAACTGGGAAGTGGAGTTTCATATAGACAGATGGACTGAGTTGAAGCTCTGGAGATAGTCCTTGCATTCAGCCAGAAGTTCTTTAAACCATTCAGCCAGGAGTTTTTTAAAGCAAGATGGTGTTAGAGAACAACCCAGGCTTTAAAACTCATTTACACCAGTGTGCAAAATGACTCATTTGAGACAAGTCTTTGATCTCTGGGGACAGGGTGTTAGGCAGCATGAGGCTTAGCTCGCCAGGTGTCTTCCCACAGTCCCTGCTTTGAGTATGTTACACGCTCAGTTCATGTCTAGATGATGCTGAATTTGCATGACCCAAGGAATCTCGTAACTGTATATGAATGTGTGTGTTCATTAGGGAGAGGAGAGAGATCTTTCAGACTTTTCCATTCTTGTAGTTCACCATCTTGATCCTCATCCTCACTTTTGTGGCTAAATCCAGAGCACAACCTGGCCGGAGGTGCCTTGTCTTCCTTGGGGGTACTGGCCTATTCTCTGGGCTGTGGCAGACATTTCAGTCCCCTGTAATTATCCACTCACCTTGCCTCTGAAGAGACACTCACAGAATAAACCACAAGAATTGTAGTGTTAGGACACACTTCACACCATCTGACCTCTGCCTTCATCGCCAACTTCTCCTTCCTGATAAAGGTCATGCTTTCCCTCCCCTCTTGTTCATTAGTCTGGACTTAAAGCAAAGCAACATTTTCAACTTCTTGTGCTCTATTTACATCATAGTTGCTTGCAGATGAGATGTCCATTTGCCACCGTACAAGCCTTTTCTAGAATTCTCTTATCTCCAATCTTATAATGATCTTATATTGAGCTCTTTGAAGGCAGGGTCAGGGGCTAGGGTGGTTTTCGTATTCCTCAGTTAAGCATTGATGTGGTGTCAAGATGATCTTCTTTCCCTGCTGAGAAGAGGAGATACAGGTGGGCAGGGACCTCTAGAAACAACTTCACCCCTTCTATAGTTTCCATCACCACCTCAAACGTCTACTGAACATTGGAAAGTTTGGGCAGTACCACGAAGCTTCAGGAGAAGTCATTTGAGGATTTGGTTCAAGCAGTAAATTACAAGAAAACCAGTGTACTTTAAGAAAATGAGAGAGAAAGGAGTGAAGGAACCATGTTGAGCTGCTAGGATGCCCAAGGACAAAAGTATTGAACATCCCAGTGGACAGAAAAAGAAATGAACAGTGGCAGGATATGTTTTGAATTAGTATGATGTAGAGATGGTCTGGTATGGAGAAAACACGAGAGAAAGGAGTCAACTTTGACAGAACCTTCAAAAGCAGGTCACTGTTGAAAATAGAGAAGTTAAGATGGGCTTTGGTGAAAACAGAATGAATTCAATTTTAAACATATTGAGGCCAAAGTGACTAAAATCCAAATGATGCTGTCCAGCAGGCCTAGTAGGCTCTATCTGGAGTCCTTTGTGCAAGATATCTATGTCTTATATTGTCTTGTCTTTCTTCTGCTAGAGACTTAGATGGAAACTCACTTTGGTCTTTTTCTGATGAGCCAATAAATACATTCTCAGCTTAGAAAAAGGGTGTGCTTGCTTGTTTTATTACTGTTCTTTTATGGAAGCTAAAATATCTATTTGTGACCTATTAAGATCATGAAGAACTATCATTAAGTTTTGTGTTTTAATAGAAACATTTCATATTTAGAGAATAATGATGATTAACATTTTTATAAATTGAAAATTGAGCCTGTAAATAATAAATAGAGCTTGGAAATACCATCAGCTGTCCTTCCACTTAAATCTTAATCACCAAGAAAAGCAGGCGTAGTTAAAATGCACCCTGTAATCTCCCACCCAGAGAGTTCTTATGCAAGGAAAGTTCTCAAAGGGATCTAGTCTCTGTCCATCTCTTCTGGTTCCTCTCTTACCACAAAATTTGTATTTCAGCAATGTCATACTTGTTGAAATTCCTCAAACAGAGCAGGCGATCTTACCTTCTCAGCTTCTCTACCTGTTACTCCCTCTGCAGTGCTCCACATGACATCTGCTCTCATGACTTACCTCTCCTCTCTGCATCCTCTCACCTTAGTAATAAGCTTCTGTTCATTCTTGAATGTTTGCATGTCTGCCTTCCTCCTTTCTCATGAGCTCCTCAAAAGCAAAGTCTCTGTCTTTTTCATTTTGTATCCCTAAGGTAGACAAAAAGCTGACACTCAAGTTTGCTAAGTGAATGAGAGAAAAAAGAAAGGAAGGAAGGAAAGAAGATTAATTTAACTAGTAGCTTGTTTTCCTGCTTCATTGGGAAAATATATCTTAACAAAAAAATTAGTAAAATAGTTGTTAAAAATAGTAAATAGATGTTAGGATATTTCATTTTAAACTCCAGAGGGAAGTAGCTTCTTCTGTGACAATTCTATCTGATTTTATTTCCTCTTAAAGTTTTCATCTTTTCCTTTAAGTCTCATAATGCCTCTTATTTAGATGATCATACTGATTATTCTTTCCCACTCAACCCCCTAAAGTTATCCTTGAATAAATGGGTTTAGCAAATTATATTGTATTTCCCTCAATTTACACCTACTTCTCAGAATTTCTTAGTGTATATTCCTTTTATATTTTGCAATAAAAGAGCAGAGGGAGTTCTTATTCAAATGGCTAACAAATTTCAGGCCCCTACATAGAGCTGTGTGATTGTCCCTTACGGATCAAGGGGAGAGGCTGCCCCTTAAGAATCAGTAAGTGTAAAGAAACTCCAGTGATGACACCCAGGCTATTATAAGGCCACAATATTTACCTGGAGAAGACTTGGATAATAGGATATAGTCAAATTATCTCTTTACATTGTGTTATAATATGCTTTATTCTTAGCACTGGTGCCAGCCAAAGCTATCACTTTACATTGTGTTATAATATGTTTTATTCTTAGCATTGATGCCAAAATATAATGGGAAATATTTTTATTTTTCAGAATTTTTTTATTTTTACTCTTTGCCACAGTCACTGTTCAGTCTCAAAATGATGTAAAAGCAGAATTTTTTTTAGTACACCATTACTTCCTCAAGAGGCTACAGAATTGCTGGAATTTAATATCAACTCTCAAGTGTCTTTCTCTAGATATAGTTTAAAACAGATGTTGGATACACATTACTGAAGTAAATATGAAAAATCTGGAGTCAACAGAGTCATATTTTTTATTGAAAACATATAGAGTACACTTTTGTCAAATGAATATAATTGATCAAAAGATCTTCATCTTTTAAATTTCTGGGTTTCTTCTGTTGCTAAAATAACATTAAACAATTGATGTCATTAGTAAACAATATAGGCTATAATTTTTGTTTCAAATTTGAAAAAAGGGGTAAAAACCAGTTTTGACTGAAAGCTGTGATACTGCCTCAAATCTGCCAGTGACTCTGCCTATAGGTCAATTTCTACTCCACCGGGGTCTGTAAAGACAGTGTCAGACAAGGAAAACAGACTGCAACTTTGATTCATTTGACTGCTTGTGCCTTCCTGAGAGAGAAGCTGGTCAGAAAAGATATTATTTTTGGAGACCGGTATTTTTTGGTACTTGCTGGTAAGACAGGGCTTGGTGACTTCTGGTCCCTTCTGATAGCTTAATTTTCCTCCCCAAAGTAGGCATTTGACTCCAGGAGGGTTGGCAAATGTCTGTGTGCTCTGCCATTTGAGCCATCTGATTTTAGAAATCCAAGAGCAATGAGATGTGCAACATCTTACCCTTGGATTCTTTGAGCCCGCCCTCCTATGTCCCTGCTCCCTAGAGTACAGGACTGTTGTGTGGAGCATTTGGTGCCACTGAACTCTGAGAAGCCAGGCATGCAGCATTTGCTGGGAACACAGTCTGTTTCTGTGGATCAGAAGCATTTCTCTAAACATTAGAGTCTAAAGGATTTTTAAAGAGATCGGGTTTACTCAGGAAACTCGTTACTGGTTCCTTTCAACCAGAGTCAGAACTAAAGAATACTCAGCAGATGGTTGTGGAGTGAGGTAAATTCCATGCAGCCTTCAGTCATTACTGACAGATCTATTTTAAAAGGATGAGATGAGGTTGTGCAACAGGGTACAAAGGCAGCTTGTGATTCTAATTGTTGGGCTCCATTAGACGGGGTCTTTCTGGAGACTGTGGTTCCTTACAACACCACAGTCTACCGCCAAATGAAAAGCATCCTGCTGGCTAATTAACTTGCAGGACTTTCTTCTCTATTGTGCCCTGATTTTTTGTTTTGTTTTGTTTTAATCTCAGAACTTGTTTCTAGTAGGACTGATAGAGTCTTTTATTATTTCACCCAAATATTTTGTGATGAACAGAGTTTCTGGTCAACCACTCCTGTTGATTGCTTTACTTTTAGCTTACTTTTCCCCAGTAAAATAAGATGTTTAGAATTCAAGCTCCCATGTCTCATTTTCAGTATCCTCAAATTGTGTGATTCTGGGAAAATGCACTTTACCTGATTTTAAAAGTCCTGCATAAGAAGACGCAACATGATTAATTTTGTTTTAATGTATTTCAGCAACCTATACAAACATTACTAAATGATAAAGAGTTCAATATTATAACAAAATATGCAGCAGCATCTAAGTTCTGTTTGAGCAAGTATGTTGCCGAAGTAAAATTAGAGGAATTAATGGAATACTGGAGATTTTAAGTAATCTTTCTCTTGAAATTACGATTGTAAGCATATGAAATTATTAAATACGAGAGCAAATGAAGCCACTGAAAAGAGAGGCCATTGTATCTCTGACCATTTGGGAAACATTCCAAGAAAATGGCTTAAAGTTCTCATGAATTGCTTAGTGATGCTCTCTCTTTTTTTTTTATTTTTTTTGAGTTGGAGTCTCACTCTGTCGCCCAGACTGGAGTGCAGTGGCCACTCCTGGCCACCGCAACCTCGACCTGCTGGGTTCCGGCGATCCTTCCACCTCAGCCTTCCAAGTTGCCAAAATTACAGGCATGCGCGACCACGCCCGGCTGATTTTTCTGTTTATTGTAGAGATGAGGTCTCGCTGCCCAGGCGGGTCTCGAACCCTCAGGCTCAGACAATCCACTCACCTCAGCCTCCCAAAGGCACAGGATTACAGACTGAGCCACCGAGCCCGGCTAGTGATGCTCTCTTAATTGTATGATCTATGGAACAGGCAGTCGGAAATGGAAAGACAGTAGGCAGAGGGGAGGATCCTCAGATGGCACTGAAATCTGTACCATCTGGGTGAGAGTGACACTTTAGAATTTAAAGTAACAGCAGGCACCAACCCAGGGCTGGGGTTACAGGTAGACTTTTTCTAAGGAGCCTTCCAGGTTTATTCCTGGTGAAAAACCAAGAGTGTGTGAGTGCAGGACTGCAGATTGTTGAAGATATTAAGTAATGGAAGATAAATATTTAAATTAATAACTCATAATAGTTCTCCAAATGTCTGTAAAAGACTTTCACTTAATAATAGTTGGCAAATATTATGTCAGTGGAAAATATAGCCAAGTTTTGGCTCATGCAAAATGTTGTCATCACTACCAGTTTAATATTTAAGAGATTAATGTTTCAAGACTCTTCCAAAAAAAAAAAATTATATTTGGAGTCTGATTGAAAGACTTCTCTGTTCTCTTTCATTATTGTTTATTTGTGTTTTTGGATGTTCTAAATACATTCAAATTATATATCCCTATCGGGAAGTGGTTCTCAAAGTATAATTTCTAGCAGTATCAGCTTTACCTGGGATCTTCTTTAAAAATGCAAATTAGCCAGGGGCAGTGGCTCTCACCTGTAATCCCAGCACTTTGGGAGGCCAAGATGAGAGAATTGCCTGAGCCCAGGGATTCAAGACCAGCCTGGGCAACATGGCGAGATCTCATCTCTACAACAAATCTAAAAATTAGCCAGGCATGGTGGCGCTTGCTTGTAGTTCCAGTTACTTGAAAGGCTGAGGTGGAAGGATCATCTGAGCCCAGCAGGTCGAGACTACAGTAGCCATGATCATGCCATTGCACTACAGCCTGGGCAACACTTAAGACTCCGACTCAAAAACAATGCAAATTCTTGAGCCACACCACACCACAGACCTATAGAATCAGAAGTTTGGAGGTGTGACTGAGCTTATATTTGAACAAATTTTCTGTGTGATTCTGATATGTTCTCCACTTTTGGAATCACTACTTGATGGTAATGAGCAGGTACTATGGCATGATAATATGAAGGACTGTTCCTCAGACGGTCTTTGTGATTCATGAAATGGGCAATAGTTGTCCAAAATTATTTCAGTACCCAGTAGGTATGAAACATTCTGCCGGTATCATAGGTATTAAATATGGAGCAGAAACTTAACTCCAATCACTGATGGTCACATGAAGAGAGATCAGTATCCCAAGGGCATCTAAAATCACAAAGAACTGCCAGAGACCAAAAAAATCACTTGTCTTGAGAAATTTCAACATCTGTTTGGCTTTCAAGGTTTCATGTTATCATTTCTTTACCAAAATTTTCTATCCATCTCTTTGTTGTATTATCAATGTTTAAAAAAAGAACACAAGTTTGAGGGAGGGGGGAGAGTGCTCGTCACCCATTCTGTCCTTAAGGTGAAGGACTTGCTTATCTTTTCCCAATCTCTGCCTACCCATCACCATCCAGTGTCCCTGTTGTGACTTCGCCCCATCCCACTCTTCCATTTAACGTTCTTGGTACTTTTGGGTTTGCCTGTGTTGATGGTATAAGAATACATAGCTTATTAAGGGTCCGTGTTTTACAAATGTTCTGAAGGAACTCATTTTTTAACCTTCATCTTGGGGAGCCACTGCTTAATTTTAATTACTATAGTTCCTAAATAATCTCTGTAATGGTTAACCACGTTTATCTTGCAGAAATTTTGGGAAGATTAAGTGGAATAAAATCTGTAAAAAACCTAGCATATTTCCTGGCCCATAGAGATGATCAGTTATTTGACATCGACACAATTATTTTCATTACTAATAAAATTTCTCTTAGGTTAGTACCTTTTCACAAGAAAATCCATCTCATGATATTATAGCACAAAAAAGGATATATTCAAGAAGATATATTTTTGAATCTATTTTTTTGGTATGCTTGTAAAAAATCATATTTAGATAAATTTTCTAATAACCCTTACTGTGTAGAAAAAGATGCTTTACTCTTTATACATCATAAGAGGAGACAGGGAACAAGCAGATTAATTTGGTTTTGAGACCAAGAGGTTATGAGCAGAATGAATGTTCTCCTGTGCAAACAAAATAGAGGCTTCACTTCTCTTCACTTCATTTAACCTATATTATTGAATACATACCAGGTATTAGAGATCTTCTCCCCGGGTAGTCTGGCTTAGAGCGGCTCCCTAGGCTCTAACCATCTGCATAGCTGTTAAAGGTGAAAGCTGTTTCAGTTGGCTCCAAGAATATCCCTGGGAACTATAACATTCATGAAAATGAGCATGCAGTGCCCACTTGCACTATAGAAGATCCACCATAATGCACCTGGGTCTATGATAGCACCTTCCTGAACTTGAGCCACTTCCTCTTTGAGGTTTATGAGACCAAAGGGACACACATAGGGACGGCATTTGTTTGTGATTATGGAGTTAGATGGGGTTGTCATTTTCCCCTATATGCTTTTACCATAGCTTGCTTCCTTTTGAAAAGGTGGAAACCTAGACTAAATTCTACATTACAAATATCAAGTCAAATGTCCGCTGTAATCAAGAAATACCAGTATTCATAACAGTATTCATGTATTCTACACAAATTTATAATTTTGTTTATAATCCCCCTAATTATTTCACTTATCAGATACATTTATCTAGCTGAGACATAATATCCTTAGTTAAAACATACAAAAAAGCAATTTTCTTCCCAAACGTTCTTGGGGACCAGATTGCCTCTACTATTCATCAGAGTCGAGCACAATGTTGAGCACATGTGAGTAGTGGCCAATAAATCCTGGTGGAATTGAATTATACGGGAGTCAATTACTCGGTCACAGCATTGGATTAGAAGTTTGGGTTCTTGATAGGTTTACTTTCAGTTGACCTGTGTGACATTTGGTATTTGGTTTTGTAACTTTGTTTTCAGTTTTTTCTATGCACCAATACTCCTAGACTTTTGCTTTTATCCCTTTTCTCTTTTCTTTCTCTCTCCTTTTTCTTCCTTTCTTGTTTGTAGAAAGCATACATCCATATATAAGACCTCTGTCAATACACTCCAGATTTGAGTTGCAGCACTTAACTGAGCCCATGAGAAACTCCAAAAAAAAAAAGAAAAAAGATTAATTTCATACTATGGACAAATCCCCTTACTGAACTTAGAACAGATCCCATATTTTTCAAGAAAATAAACTCCAAAATGTGAGAACTTCTGTGGTGAAAAAAAAATGCATGAACCCAGAAATATTTCAAATGAAACTTGTTTAAAGCATTGAAATAGTTTAAAGATTCTTGTGTAGAATCTTGTTTTCTGCCTCTGTGTTCTGACTAACATCTATATTCACCCCTAAATTTGCATTTACTTGAAGCCGTTAGTATGTGTTGTCCTCTCATGGACCTAAATTTTGTCACTAAACTAGCTTTTGAGTGTGTGTGTTGTGAGAAGGGGAGGTTAGGGAGATTAAATTCACGTATTCTTAGCCAACAATGTTAATAAGAAGTGTTTGAAGTGTTTCTGAAAACAGAGTGGCATAACAAAAATAAAAATAAGGTGGAGATGAAGTTCTAGTTAAAACAGCTTTTCTAGCTAGGATAGAACTTAAAAACCTCTGTTTGCTGCATCATTTCAAAACAAACCTCACTGCCAGTGATTTCCAGTGGCAACATTACCGTGATTACCCAAATGGAGGTAATTAAGAATCCTTCTGTGTGTTAAATTAGGTAGCTACAGAGTCCAGAAGCTTCAGATTTTTATTGTAAACCAGAGCCTCTTTTCTTGTTAATCTCATAAGACAGCAGACTAGTGACTCTCACCCATTAGGACAACTGGGCTAAGAATCTCAATGAAAGGTTCAGAGACCCCCAGAGGAGGAAAAACAGAGTCAGGATTAGAGCTGCTTAACAGACCCTCACTGGGGGATGCTCCTTCCCTGCGCCCATTTCCAATCCCAGAGAATAACAAACTTCAGCTGACTCTCCAAAAGCAACTACCTTTTATACCTGTAACTGAATTATTTCTTCTCTACCTAAATTTAAATAATGTGAGTGATATTGTAGTTTTAGAATGGAGAATCACTTTTCTTAGACATCTAGTTGAGAAACCAAGTGGTGTAGAGCAGTAATGCTTCTTGGATAGACACAATTACATCCTTGTAATTGCTTCACTCGAAATTGCAGTCTTAGAGTCTTCTGTGTACTAACTGTCATCCCTCAGAGGCGCTGGTATATTTGAGTAGATTGTTATTAAAAATAAAATTAAATCCGTTTCAAGCATCTTGATTCTCTGCCGGAAAAAGAATTTTAAATAAATGCAAATAGACCAAACAATTTTACGGTTAACACTGCCTAAAGTTGCAAGGATGAACTTTGACTTGAGAGATAATGAGTTCCCCACTGCTGGAGGATTTGAGGGTTTAGTTGGATAATTCCAGATGATGTTGGAATGGACAATCTTAAGGTTCATTCTAACCCTGAGAGTCCATGGCTCTAAAATCCATCATTTTATCGAAAGAAGAAATTTTAATGGTGTTTGCAAGGAAATGATAGAATATGAAAAAGGAAACAAAGAAAGGATTTTTTTTTAGTGGTTAATAAGCGATCGCCTCACTTTGTAATAGTTTTTCTTTCTAATTGCTTGTTTGTTTATGGCAAATGCCGTGTTGTAATCAAGTGGCTTTTACAATAATAAAACACTTCTCTCAATTAAAATTGTACTGTGAGGAATTCAGAGATGAACAGAAGTGGCTCTTGCCCTTCAGATGCTGATTTATAAGCTTTCTTTATAAAACTGACTTCTCTTGCTAATAATAAAAGTAATACATGTTTATTATAGAACATGTGGAAACTACCAGAGACTATGGATAACCCATAATTGCCCCACCAGAGATTAATTTGTTAATTTTTTTACTGCCTCCAAGATGAAATGGGCAAAGAGGCTCACATCTATATGGGGAGGAGATCAATGAGTCATCTTGTTTTCTTGATCAGTTATGTAGCAATCAGGCAACACTAAAAAAATTTAACAAATTAACAAAAAAGTCATTTAATGGACATGCATAAAAGCTAAATGGACAAATGGAGACAAACAATAAAAAGTAGTATAAAAATAAAAATTGGAAAATATAGCACTTAATGAAAAGAAAAGCTTAGGAAAAACTAGTATCCAGATTTATTCGAGCTGGATTTTTACCCTGGGCAATTATCAAATCCTTCTTAAGCTCGCCTTTGTGTCTGTACATCAAACCTCATTGTCCTTGTTACTAAATTTGGAACAACCTCTGTTTCCAAACCTTCACATATAGTATTTGTTATGAAGTGTGCAATTCTGATCTTGTGTATATTCCTAGCTAAGGAATAACTTGTGGTTATGCTAAATATTCCTTAGAAATTGTAAATGTATACAAAGTAAACTAAAAGAAGCAGTACAGAAAAGAAGGGAAAAAAAAACCCAAAGTTTCCCTTTCCTTCTCCCATTCTGATGTTTTTCCCCTTTATTTCTTTTCTTCAGTATTGAAACAAGAGTCATTGGATAATACTGATAATTACAACTGACAGTTACCAGGGGTTCTGTTTTTTTCACACCAGCACAGGGAAAGGGACCTTCCCAGTCCAGTCAATCCTGTTCTCAGATTACTTCCTTAGACTTGTCAAATAAGACCTTCTTGGTGAACTGTATCAGGCCAGTTAGTTCTAACAGAATCACCACTCTGTGGTGGTCTAGCTAAATGCAAAACATTTATAATAATGTAAAAAGATTTCTTCAGGAATTTTATAAAGATAGATATATTAAATTGGACAAATAGTGCTAGGTAACAAAGGAATGAACTCTTTCACTAAAAATTGTTCAGTTTTTGCACAAAAGCCCTGAAGATTTTAACAAAATCTCCCAGACACAATGTCAAATTTCTCAGTAGATTTCTATTGTTTTAGCTCTTCCCCTAAACAGTAGTTAATGAAGTATTAGATGTTAGGAAATTTATTTCTTTGTTACTCTACCTAGGCTGACTTTGATCTGATAAGCCCACCATAGAAAGTCCCTGAACATTTTAGAAATTGCTCAGGGGATTTTCCCCTAAAATTAGAAAGGATAGGTATGTACGAGGGAAGGTGGGGGGAGCTGGTTAACCAAGATTCATGAAATCTGTAGGCTTTGTCTCTCATCTGAGTTTTTCTCAGTCTTTTATAAAAATGTCTGATTATGTATAGTAGGACCCACTTGCCTCATTATTATTATTATTTTAATTCCTAGGTTAAATCTAATAAGCATGAAAAAGAATCAGCAAACCTAGAATCTCTTTTCTCTCTTTATTAAAAACTAAATTCTATTTAGTACTTAACAAGTAATACATGTGTATATCTCATTTGATCCTTACTGTCATTTTGTAACATAGGAAAATCAGATATAAATTCTTATTCTCCTTTTACACAAAAGGAAAAAAATTTAGAGTATTTTAGTCATTGCCCAGAATCACACAGCAAGGAAGTCTCAGAACTAAGAATGGAATCCATGGCTTATGGTTCAAATACTTTCACATCGGGATGCCCATATACTAATATTTTTAACTCTTCCAATTGAGTTAAAATGAATTAAAATAGAGTCTTATTGTATGGAATTTAACAGAAATATCTAAATCTCTAAAATAATACCTAAAATAACATCTAAATTCAGCATAATTATACTTTTTAATTTACAATTTACCATATTTCTACCAGTGTTTTCAAAAGCTTTTGGGCCCCAAAAATCCAGGTCCAGACAATTTCTAGTACTAGTTGACTTTGCTCTGGTCCACACTACACCAGCAACTGTTCAGAGAACTAACACATGCACATTATTAGTCCAGTGCTAGAGGATCATGTGAGAGATTATTGGGAAGGAAATTCTTTTGTTCCTCCTATAGGCTTAGTAAATGGAGAACTGAATTAAATAATAAAAGAAAGACTAATAAAAGAAGAGGCATACAATTTATTAACATTTACATGCATAGAACTTTGCAGAAATTAAGTGAAACACAAAAAAGTGGTTAGACTAGGGGACTTATAAACCCTTCTAAATAAAAATAAAGGGATTGACCTTCAAAAAATAATAAATTGTGGGGAAATGACCAGGAAATATATAAGGACACTACTGGAAGGTAAGATCTGCTTATGCAAACCCATCTTGGTGTTGACTCCACACCTTTGATAAGAAAGACTATTTTTCTCTTCCTGGTGGGGTAGAAGAAAGGGCGCCTTCCTCAAAGGAAATTTATGCTCTGCTTTCATGCATACAAGGGGATGATAGATAACTCTTCTTGCATCCATTTATTCTCACCTGTTTTCAGCTCAAAATAATCCTTATGCCAAAGTGGCATATTTTGAGCTGGCATATTCTGATCTTCTTCATTTCTACCCACCTGAAACATTCCAGGAAGTACCACACATCCAAAACTGGGTTGGTGGCTATGGAAAGAAGATCTAGGTTAATTCCTGAAAGGTAAGATATCTGCAAAGGAAAATAAGATAGATGAGAATGAGAATAAATAATCAGAAAATAGCAAATCTAAGCATATTCCTAAATTGCTTAAACCTGTCTCCTAGTACTGGAAAAAGGGCAGTCTGGCTAAACAATTGTGTCTCATTTCAGGAGGTAGTACACAGGTGGGAGCAGGGTGCTCCTCTGCAGTTCAGTCTTTATGTGGTGTGAGCAATCACACATGTAATGAGGGGCATCTCTATGACCACAAAAGGAAAACAAAGATCAATGATTGGAGCAGACTACTAACCAAGTTTTTCAGTCCAGAGAGTCAGATGAGAAGATTTCTAAATGTTGAACTCCAGGTGTCTTTAGGTGGCAGATTAAGGATGATAGGAGCAGTATCACAGTCTTAGATATTTCTCAAGGTTTTAAGAAACATGTTCTGGTGAGTTTCCTGAATGGTCCAACTGTTGTGCTGATAAATTCTTTGAAGTTATATCGAACTGTACAGCTTCAGCTTTCAGGGCTTCAGAAACAGAGCAGTTAGAGTTCTCAGTGATGCCAGGTCATGAGGGTGGGAGAAGACTGAAAATATTAATTATAAGATGATAGGATTCAGTTTAGAAGGGGGCAACATAGCTCGATGACAGTGAACACTCACAAGGGTAAGTTGTAGTTTTCCATTGAAACATAAAATTTCTCTCTACAATCACCCCAATGTTGATGAATGATAAAGTATGCCTATTTGTGCTTGCCGGTAGAGTCTAGTCTCATTAAACTTGGCCCAATTATTTACATACTAAGTGCAACAAGAATAGTAATTTAGGACATGGGTTTTCTTGTCTTTGCTCTTCAGGAACTTTTGATAAAGAATCTTAGATTAGACTTTTAAAAACTATTGAGGGTATTAAACCAAGACACCACCATTAAACTTTATCTGCAATACATGTAGATTTGAATGAATAATCCCTCTTTTCAAGGTTTCCAAAATATCCTAAAGTTCTTGGGCCTGCAAGAAATGACCTTCTTTAACTCACCTGTAAAAGCTAGAAATTCTATAAACCAGATTCATGCTTTGTTTTTCCAAGGGAACTTTATATGTATTGGCTTCCTAAAGTCAACTGTAGTTCCTTAAAACTTTTGGTTATATCTGATTCCCTATACATCATTCTCAAATGTGATGTTCCAGTCAAAGCATTGGTAGTACAACCAATGTTTCCAATTATGTACTTCTATAGGGAGAACAGATTCTTGTTGAACTATGCAGAAAACTAGATTGTTATAAAAATAGGAATACTCAGTGAGGTTCTGAATTTGAGAGATCAGATAGAGGGAAAAAAATAAATATTTCATTTTTATTCACAAAGATATAGTCTATTAAATTGTTATGTATTATAATAAATAGTTTAAGAGAAAGGGGTTCCTGAAATTCAGCTAATAGAACATTAAGCAATTAGTAAGGTTTCAATCAAAAAAGCCATACAAATTATGATCATTTTTATCAGTATTCAATCTTGTGTAATTAATTACTGGTCTGCTTGATTTTAGGTTAGTGGATTTATGAATCCATCAGCTCCTCCATTAGTTACAGAAATTCTTACTCAGTCCAGTGGTATAATCTTGAAGTGATTTAAGTCATGTCATCAGAAGCCTGTGCTCCAGACTACCTGCCATTTAATATTTTTTTCCCATGAATCTCTGAGACAATCCTCTGTTGAAGATGAAGCACATGAGCCAATAGTTGACTGCATGAGTTTTCAGGAAACCATCAGCATAAAGAAATCACTGTGAATGGCAAAAGACTTAAAATGTCCATAGTTAAAAATCTAAGTTCGTTACAAGGCAATTGATAAGGAAATCTGGGTGTTTTCAGGACACACAACATTTTAAGATAATAACATTATCCAGGACATATCATGGACAGTAAGAACAATGACAGATTTCTAGGAATTTGATATAATTTTTGAAACAACATTTTACCCATGCAAATATAACCTAGAGACAGTTAAGTATCACTTCTTAACAACAATACTTCCCATGCAATTTAGCATATTAGATAAGCCCAATTAATTTAAATTTATCTTTTTACAAAGTGAAAGAACAAATACTTTGGTATTTTTTTTTCCAGGGAAAGTCCCAGAGTTGGTTCAATATCAGGAAGACTTTATTTAGAATTTGATTTAGAGGAGTTGTCAGACATGTCAAAAGTTTTGAAAACTTGATTAAATAGGATCACAGATCACTATGATACAATTCTTAGTTATCTATATAACCAAAGTGACAATAAGTATAGGAGATAACATCATTCTAAGAAAATTTAATTCTTTCAATTTTGAGAATATTTTTTTTTAATAATCAAAGACATAATAAAGTCAACATAAAGTATGCAAGCTTTGTTTGCTAGATGTATCATTCAAGACATAAAGAAATCCCTTTATAATCGTTTATTAAGAATAGATTGCCAGGTGCAGTGGCATATGCCTGTAGTCCTAGCTACTTAGGAGGCTGAGATGAGAGGATTGCTTGAAGCCAGAAGTTCAAGACTAGCCTACTCAGCATAGGAAGACTCCGTTTCTTTAAAAAAAAAAAAGACTAATAATCCAAGAAAACTTGGCCATTTTAACTCTAGTTTTGCATCCATACACTACTGGGCTCATTAAAAAAAAAATGTTATAAATAAATTCATTCTGTTTTAGCCAACTTTACCATACAAGTGTTCTCTCTTGTGTTCTTTTTCGCTCACTTTCTTTTTTATAAACCCTTTACAACTTTCTATATCCATTTAGATTTTTGTCTTTTATTCATTGTGGAACAACCTCTAAATGACCTCCACTTTAGGACAAAAATCATTCTCTCTTTTTCTTTTTTTAACATACCTCACTTTCCTTGTACACTTTGTATACAGTTTTCCCTTCATCTTATTAATCTTAGTAGTTCATTTACATGTATTTATTAGATTTCTTAACCCTTAGTAACATTAATTTTCAGTGGAAATGAGGAAGTAGACAATTATAAACTGTATATTATATATCAGCATTCTGTACTAGATTAGCAAATTTATGAATATACCCTTTCATAATTTCTAGAGGCATATTACCTAACAGTACAGTTTCTCAGTGTGGAAAAAGGTCATTTATTAACAAATTCAAATAGTATTAGTCTTTCTGTGAAATTAAGAAGCCAAAAGTAGATCAACTTAAACTTAAGTAGATAAATTTCAGTTATTAATGTTTCAGTATTTTCTCTTCTTTGGAAATGATCTAGATATCTAATGAATATCCAGCATTTAACTTTACCTAATATATCTTTAAGGTTTTAAGTTACCAAAAAGATTTTAGGAACTATTATCAAACACAATTATTCTTGAAATAGAGTTCATCAGAATGACTCAATTTGACTAAAATCCAGTCTATAAGGTTTATAATCGCAAACATTAGTTGTTATTATGTTTACAAAGATGTTTAGAGAGCTCTCATCCTAAACAAATGTCCTATTGGTACCTACAAAAGAATCAAATTGAAAGAAAAAAACAGCTGGGCTCGGTGGTTGGCTCAGACTGTAATCCCATGCCTTGGGAGGCCTATATGAGTGAATTGCCTGAGCTCACGGGTTCGAGACCAGCTCTGGGCAACTTGGCAAGACCTCATCTCTATAATAAATCCAAAAAATCAGCCAGGCGTGGTAGAGTGCGCCTGTAGTCCCAGCGCCTGTAGTTCCAGCTACTTGGAAGGCTGAGGCAGAAGGATTGCCGGAGCCCAGCAGGTCGAGGCTGCGGTGGCCGGAAGTGTGCTACTCCACTCCAGTCTGGGCGACAGAATGAGACTCCAACTCAAAAAAAAGAAAGAAAAAAACACAAGTATATCAAGGCTGTCCTAGAAGATTAGCAAACCCAAGGAGAATAAAATGTATGTATTATATTTAATGTTGAAAACTCTGAAGACATACATGCTTTTTATTGAAGCAATATTAAAGTATTTACTAATATTGTAATATTTACCAAAGATTATCTAATACATATAAAGTTGAAAACATTTGGGTTAGTTTCCATATTTCTTAGAGTTTTAGGAATACTTAACTTATAAGTGCTGATTTTTTTCTAAGCAATTTAGACTAGAGCTCATTTATTGATTTGGTAATACCATCTGGTGGAAAGTAAATATCACATATGTGTAGTATACATACATAAACAGACAGAAAAAAAAGAGATTTAATAGCCTTTATTTTAAGATTTTAGCCACAAATTGGGTATGAATATAGAAACATAAGCTCACTAATTTATATAAGCATTGGTTCTCATTTTTGTCTTCAAAAAAATCTGAATTATATTTCTGGCAGATGGAATAAGTCAAGGTTACCTGCTCAATATGAGGGATAAAGCTTTATACCAACATTTGTGGGGGAGACCTTTAAGATTTTTTTCCCTCACATGTAATCTTATTGAGACTGTGGTTTTAGTCCCAAGTGGTTGTTTTAGTCAACTGAAAAATTAAAGCAAGGTGCCTTTTGTGCTGGAAGTCAAAGTTATTTTCTTAGATGTTTTCATTTCAAAGGGACAACTCTCAGGTCCTTGAAAAGAAGGTTTTGAGTAGTAGTATATTTACATCTGCAGGGGAGGAGAAAGGATGCCAACATTCAAGTCATTGCTCTAACAGGGACTTTAGGGTTGTATTTGTCTATTACCCAGGTCGCAGGGTTTTTTTAATTCTTTTTTTTTCTGGGACAAACAGTAAATTCTCTTGGTAGCATTGAGCTTTGTTGAGCAGGCTTTTTAAAAGCAGGGGTGAGGGGAAAATGGTTTATGGTGGGTGTGAATTTTCATTTTTGTCTAAATCTAATTTCTGCTCTTTAATTGTATTAAGGAACTCTTTTAGGCCAATCATGATATACTTGTTTCTTTCTTTCAATTTGATATTTACACTGAGAGCTCTCTAAACATATTTTTAAACATAAAAGATTTTCTAAATCCAAGGATTCATCATTTGTCCATCGACACTTTAGAATCTCCAAAGGTATACCAGCTCCAATATGTGACTCAAAATCACTAACACTTTTATGACTCAGAACCAGTAAGCCATTTTATGCTTTAACCATGGACCAAGAAGTGTCTGAAGGGGGTACTGAAGATTCAACCCCCAAGATCCAAAGTCATTCCCAAAGATAGCCAAAGAGGAAAAAAGCTAAGACCCTCATTGTCACAAGCAACAAAAACGGTGTGCATAAAAACTCATTTCTCCAGTCTCCCACAAAAGTGAGACACTGCTGATCATGAATTTGCTAATCTGTGACACCAGGCAGGTAATACTGAGATGGGATTTTCTCACCACTAATGAGACAATGAGGAAAGAGCCAACAAGGGGCCCTTATGAGTGGAGTCCCTTTATTTAGACAAACTCCTCAGATTGTTGTTATGGTCAGGTGAAAAGTTTTGCTTGTGTTTGTCTCATGGTCCTAGACTGACAGCTAGTCACCTCCAGACTCAGTCCCAACAGCCTGTGCCTTTTAGCAGTCAAAAATCTAGAGAGAATGCTCTCACTGGATCTAAGAAAAACTCTCAGGACAAAAAGGAGAACCTCATCTGAATTTTTTAATTGGTGACCCACTGCAACATTTGCCCAAAGGGATGCCAGTCTGCTGAGAACCTTAAACTCACCAATCTATGAGGCTGACTTGAACAATAAGCTTATAGACCTAACCTACCCTATGATTATCCTCCTTATGACAAACAACACAAAAGATAAAGACAAAGGGAAATTTTGACTATCTCCAGGAGTACAAGCATTAATAGCAAAAGTCCTCAAGCCAAAAATCACAAAAGAACTATTTCTTACAAATGTTTTCTCCTGCCAATCTAAATTTCGAGAGGAAGAGACAAGGAAAGGCTCATACTGCCCTCACTTGACCAAAGTCTTTGCAGAAATCTGGGGGACTGACTTAAGTAAGAATGCTTACCTTTGCTGGCTTTGTCAGCAGTCCTGAGATCTTACCTACAATTCCAGAGCAAGCAGAGTCCCAGCCCATCTATCCCTGCCCCAAAACTATAGGGAAAGAAAAACATTTCCTTTGTGGACTGTGAATTAAGATAACAAAAGACAGGTTAACAAGAGAAGAGGCACACAATTTTTATTAATCCATAGGAGCACAGAAAATAAGTAAAACTCAAAGAATATATATATATATCCTTTTTTTTTTAAACAAGGTCTTGCTCTGTCATCCAGACTGGAATACAGCCACACCATCACAGCTCACTGCAGCCTCCAACTCCAAGGTTCAGGCCATCTTCCTGAGCTCAGCTTTCTGAGTAGCTGGCACTACAGGTGTGTATCACCATACCTGGCTAATTTTTAAATTTTTTGTAAGACAGAGTCTTGCTAGGTTGCCTAAGTTGGTCTTGAACCCCTGGCCTCAAGTGATCCTCCTGCTTCAACCTTCTAAAGAGCTGAGATTACAGGTGTGAGCCACTGCACTCAGTCTATATTACTCTTCTTAACAAAAGAAAGAAGACTTGGACCTCAAGAGATGATAAATTGTGGATAAGTGACCAGAAAATATACAGGAGAAACTAATGTAAGGTGAGGGCAATTATAGTAAGGGCTATTTATACAAATTCATCTTGATGCTGATTTCCCCATCTTTGCTAATAAGAGTTGCTTTTCTCTTCCCAATAGAGTGGAGGAGAGAGCACCTTCCTCAAAAGGACATGTCTGCTCTGCTGTCAGGGAATTATTTCTGTATCTGTTGATTCTCAATTGCCTTCAGCTCTAAATAGTTCTTTTGCCTAAGTGGCATATATTTGGGGTGGCATATTCTGATCCTCTTCAGGATGAACTTGGCTTTTTCTGTGTAATATGTTACAATTAAACTGGATCAATAGTTTCTCTCTCTTTTTTTTTTTTTTGAGTTGGAGTCTCACTCTGTCGCCCAGAATGGAGTGCAGTGGCCGCTCCCAGCCACTGCAGCCTCAACCTGCTGGGCTCCGGCGATCCTTCCACCTCAGCCTTCCGGAATTACAGGCACGTGCTACCACGCCCGGCTGATTTTTTTTAATGTATTGTAGAGATGAGGTCTTGCCAAATTGCCCAGGCGGTTCTCGAACCCGCAGGCTCAGGTAATCCACTCAACCTCAGCCTCCCAAAGCGCGGGATTACAGGCTGAGCCACTGAGCCCGGCTAGTTTCTCTTTTTATATGAGAATGAACATGGTTCTTCTGAGTCATGATTTCCTGTAAGATGCCAAACCAAATGCATTTAGAGAAGGCAGGTGCACTTCCAGATGTAGATCATGTATTTGCAAGAGGAGGCAGGGAGAGGGGTCAGTTGCAGGTCCACAAAAACTCAGACTGGCCAATTTTTAAAGCATTTTTTCAAAAGTGTACAATCTCCTACACCATTCTATCTATTCTTTGATTAATTTCCCTCAACTCATGTAGACATTCATTTTTTTAAACAAACATTATATTAAGCATCCATTTTGACCCAAGGACTCTACTTGGGGGCAAAAAGAAACTCCAACTTGAAGATGAGCCTAGCACAGTTTTTGTGCTCAAAATTCTTACCCTATATGGTAGGAGAGAGAGAAGAAATGTTTATAGTAAGTTCTAAATCAGAATGGTGAACAAAAGACTATAAAAGTATTAAGAATAAAGCATGCCTTTTACTGGAGAGTTGACCCAGGCACTACATCCTGAAGCAGAGTCGTTCAGGTTGAAGGGAGGCAGATGGTGTAGGTAGAAGGTAGAGCACATTGATGATATGACAGTTGTAAAATCACTGAAGCATGGAGAAATCACTCATCTCTTGGGTGGCAGAGTATTTGTAGGAGATAATGTCCAAAGAAGAGACTGAAATGGTAGATTGAAGTCAGTCTGTGAACCCCACTGGATGGAACATTTTAGTGGTTAGTTGCATCTTGTTTACAGTGATCTGACAGAGGCATTTAAATTGGGAAGTGTTATAATCTGCTTTGTTCATTTTAGGAAAACAATTTGGTGACTGTGAAAATTGATAAAGCATCATAGGGGAGAATTTGTTGACAAAAACACTTAGCTAAGTTTATGTTGCAATAACTCAAAGAGTAACGAGGGGGCTGGATGTGGTGGTTTACGCCTGTAATCCCAGTATTTTAGGAGGTGGAGGCAGGAGGATTGTTTGAGCTCAGGACTTCAAGACTAGCCTTGGCAACGAAGCGAGACCCCATATCTACAAAAAAAAAAAAAGAAAAAAATTAGCCAGGCATAGTGGTATGCGACTGTAGTCCCAGCTACTCAAGAGGCTGAGGCAGGAGAATTGCTTGAGCCCTAGAGGTCAAGGCTTCAGTGAGCTGTGCCTCTACCACTGCACTCCGGCTTGGGTGATAGAGTGAAACCCTATCTTAAAAAAAGGGGGGAGGGGTAATGAGGGGCACCCTTATATACTTTTAATGGGCATATACAACATTTACTTTGGGAGTAATTTGGTAGTACTTATTAATCCTTTAGAAATATTTGCTCAAAGGTACAAGATATATTTATGGGAATGTTCAGTGTGGTAACATCTCATATGTCCATCCATGGAAGTGGGATTAAACTGCAATGAGGCTAAACAAGGTAATACTTTTCAGCCATTAAGAAGAAGAGTAGAGCTGGGCACTGTGGCTCATGCATATAGTCCAAGCTACTTGGAAGGCTAAGGCAGGAGAATCACCTGAGTCTAGGAGTTCAGGGCCTGGGAAACATAGCAAGACACAGTCTCTAAAACTAAAAATAAAAAAGGTAGAGCTATATGTCCTGCCATGAAAACATTCTCCACAATGTCTGGTAGATTTTTATTTTTTTTAAGTTGCAGAACAAAAATTTGTATCAAAATGATAGCAGTTGTCATTCTGATATAAAAAATTATTGGGAGACCTACACTGTCTATTTTTTCTACTTGAATATACCTTGAGTTGTTTATATCATTCATATATTACTTTGCAATCTAAAAAAAATACTTAAGGCTCTTAAAACAGAGATGATCAGAGCATGGATTAAGGGAGTGGCTGTAGGCTGGGGAGGGAAGACTTCAGAGAGGACTTCAGAAGACATCACCAAAGTAGACTGAAGAGGATTTGGTATTTAATGAACATAAGGATTGAAGGAGAGGAAAATGAGTTGAAGTTGACACTAACATTTCTAGTTTCATAGGTTGGTTGTCTGGTGATTCTGCTAATAAAAAGAAAGAAAAGCGATAGCAGAAGAGGGTTTCATTGAGGAGTGTGAGTTTCATTTTGGATAGAAGCCTGAGAGTCCTGAAAATGCATCTATACACCTGGTTTGAACCACTCTATTTTCCGCCTTCTCAGTAATTCATTAATATTTGTGATGGCCTACCAAGTTGGTGTATTGGGGTTTTTGGTGGTGGGAATTAGTATTTTTAGAAATTAACATTTCACTTGTTTTAATCCTTTTATGAGGTCTGACAATTAAGTACACGAACTTGTCACCGTATGCTTATATTGGCGGCACTGTACAAACAACTCGACGAGGTTTCATAACCTTGCTGCCTCAGTGTCTCCCGGCTGTGTTTATGTCGACATGTGGCAGTGTCTTGCTAAGTGGCGTTCACTAATGTTGCATGTTTTTGTGTACCATCGCGAGAATTTCGGAGCTTGAATCAGAGCAAAGAACAAACATTAAATTTGTTAAACTTGGCAAGAGTGGAAGTGAAATCAGGGACATGTTAATCCAAGTTTATGGGGATAATGCCATAAAGAAAACTACATTGTACAAATTGACTAAATGTTTTTCTGAGGGGAGTGAAAGTATCACTGATGAAGAGAGGTCAGGAAGGCAAGTGATGAGCAGGACTGATTAAAACATGGCAAGAATGTGTCGAATTGTGTGCCAAAATCGTCAGCTGACTGTGAGAAACATAGAGACCACATAGACATCAGTAGAGAAACAGTTAGGAAAATCTTAACTGAAAAATAACTGTATTGGAACACCCTCCCTACTCACCTGATCTGGCCCCCAGTGACTTTCTCTTTACTCAAAGATAAAGGAGGTATTGAAAGGAAGACATTTTGATGACATTCAGTACATCAAGGGTAATATGATGACAGCTCTGATGACCATTTCAGAAAAAAGAGTTCCAAAACTGCTTTGACGGGTGGACTAGGCACTGGCATAGGTGCATAGCTTCCCAAGAGGAGTACTTCAAGAGCGACCATAGTGATATTCGGCAATGAGGCATGTAGCACTTTTTTCTAGAACTAGTTCATGAACTTCATTGTCAAACCTCATATTCTCCTAACATTCAGACACTAATTATTGCTGAAAGGAAGATATGCAGTGAGAACTGTGAGATTCTGGGTTTTGGTGTTTTTGTTTGTTTTCATTCTCAAGATTAGCCCCAGGAGAGAAAAAAGCTTCTTAACTGTAGGATAAAATGTCACTAACAGGGGAAAGAACATAGCTATGCTAGAAATAAAAATAAGAAGAAAAGAAGAAAGAGAGGGAAGGAGGGAGGGAAAGGAAAAGAAAAGAAGGAGAGGAGAGGAGAGGAGGAGGAGGAGGAGGTAGGGAGAAAGGCAGGCCAGCAGGCAGGCTACAGTGGAATGGAGGAAAAGAAGAGCAAAAAAGGAAATTTTTATTAGCACCTAGAGAGAGAAAAAGTGAGAAGACCTGTTCTCTACTTCTTGGGTAATGCTGCTGAGAAAACAGGAAGACAATCAGAGGTAAAGCAGAATCCTCACCTGCATCCCTGCCTGTTCCTTGGCAAGAGGCAATAGGTGAGGGAGTAGGAAGGGTGCAGGAAGAATGATTTCAGAGAAGAAATGACTGTGTTTATGTTGAGGCTGATGACATCATTGATAACCACAACAAAAGGCACTAGAATGACCTAGAAGCCTCGGGGAATACCAAACCCTAAGGACCATGCAGGCTGAGACAAGACCTCTTCTCAGTAATCCTGTGGATGGAATATTGCAGGGCTTGGCACGCAGCATGGCCTGTGAACATGGCTAGTTTGGTTCTCCTCAGTCCTGCTTCTTTTCCATCCACTCTTACCAGGCAAAAAAGTCTCTGGCAAGAGAGTTGTCAAAAGACAAAGATCAATTCTCTCACTAGCCTCATAGACTAAAGATTTGAAACCAACTTTGAGAAAATAAGGGTACACACACAGACACACAATTTGTGAAATATAGACTCCTTAGAAATATATATATGAATTATGTGTGGGTAAGAGCTGTTTATATATAGCCTGGAAGCCCCACAGAAAATCCCTTTCTTTAATTTTATGAAAGTGTAGCACTTTCTCTTACTATTTTTTTCTCAGATTGTCACAGAAACTTCTGATAGTTTTACACTTAATCTAGCCCTGATGTTGCACCGATGTATACTGAAAGTGAAAAAAGCAACAGTAGTTAGGTTATCTTAAGCCCCCTAGATGGGCTGGCTTTGAGTACTTTTTCAGTGGATTCTAAGCAGGGTTTTTCAATGAGTTGCAATCGCTTGCATTTGAGTCAGTCAAATGTGTACATTGATAAAAACATTGTAGAGCAATAAGAATTCTCTACTGATGTTAAATTATGCTACTTGAAGGCAATGGTGTGCTTTAAAGGAAATCTCAGAGCAGATGAGAAGTAGATGAGTAGATAACAGGTTATATGCGCGCAACTGTGACCCTAATGGCAGTAAGTACAGCCCCAGGAAGCTGTGATGTTATGACTGCTGGGAAGCTAATTAAATGGACAGAGTCAGGACCAGTGGAGTGGAACTGGGGAGAAGCTCCAGTCCTGTGCTGGACACTGTGCTGGTCTCTCTGGCGCTTAGCACGTGCCAGGTGGGAGGCTGTAATGTGATCAGAGGTCATTCCATGAGACAGGAAGGGATTGGCCTGATCTTCATAATCTGGGAATAAGGAGGAGAAAGAGATAGAAGAGAGGGGAGTACATTTTGGAGGGGGTGGGAGAGAGTGGAGAAATTTCTAGAGAAACTGGAATATCCATGAAATGGCATCTCTGTTTAAATATTACTACAAACATGCATACATATTTGGTCAATATACATGTAGAATAAAAATAATTAGAATTACTTCAAAAATTATGCTTATTTTTCAAACAGTCTTGATGTAGGCCTTCTGATCTAGCCAGTAGGCAATACTAATAATAACTTACTAAACTAGTGACATTGGGGAAATAGAATCATAAAATACAAACACATCCCGGCTTCACGGTCATAGAAATTCCCTTCAGCAACTGTTATTTTCTTTTAAGTAACTGTTTATTACTAGTTATACTTTTGTTTGCTTTTCAAAGGGATCAGATAGTAATAGCTGACATTTATTGAGCATTTATTATCTGTCATACATTCTTCTAAATGCCATTATCTCATTTATCCTACATCACAACCCTATATGATAAGTACCTTTCATTCGTGCCTTTTACTGATGATGCATGTGAAGCACAGAAAAGCTAAGTGACTTGTTCAAGATCACACACCAAGTAAGTGGTAGATCAAGAATTAAAGACAAGCAGGTTGATTTTAGCACTTAAATTTTTTTTTAAAATTTGTTTTTTAAAATTTTCACAATTTTTTTTTGGAGTGCTTCACCAATCTGCATATCATCCTTGCCTAGGAGCTACTCTCTGTATCCTTTCAATTTTAGCATGTATCACTGATCTTAAATCTTAAAGTAAGCACAGATCTTAAATCTTCTGACTCCCTAATATGATGACTGCTTCCCTAATATGATGACTGCTTCAAGTAGAATGTATTAGAGAAATTTCCATTTTTCTCATTTTATACTCATATATTGTTTGAATTTGTTTATAATAAATGTGCATCTATTTTGTAACTTGAAAACAACAAAAAAGAAATAGAAAAATACCCCCATTCTTTTCAAAATATTGTTGGGGTATCTATTTCAGGTGGTGAGATACCAAGCTGGTTGCCTTTTTTATTTGTTTTGGTTCTCTGAATATACAAACAAAATCAGATATATGTGAAAACTTGGGACAATAAAATTGTGACCTTTCTGTAAAGACAGATAAGTATAGATAAGGCCATTTTAGTGAGATTAGAATGATATCAGGTCATGGTCAACCTACTAGGCATAATAGTTTATTTTAAGTAATTATCTGTATTGGTTGGTTTGTTGAAGCTGGCATATGTGTGTGTGTATGTATAAAAAAATCTTTTTGTGATTCTTTTTTATTTGTGCTACTCAACATGTTTAAGCAAGTGATGGCCTTCCATATAAGGGGTAGAAGAATTTGGGACTGTGAGGCAGGCTGACAAAGAGGAAATATATCCTGTCTGAGCAAGCAAGAAAAAGGGAAAGGAGTGAAAATTCTTGCAACATTTAGCTCTTTAGAAAAAAAAAATGTGACCGCCATTTCTCTAACAGCAATTGATTTGTCACTTTAAATAAAAGGCCTAGAAACATACCTATTACAGCTATGTCTCCCTGGAGCTCAGCCTCCAGCTGCCAAATAAGGATAATGGGTTAGCAGAATTGATTATGAGATCTATAAACTTTCTTCTGACTCTACCATCTTTCAGATTTCTAGGTATGGTCTATGACTATATACAAATCCAACCAAGAGTATCATTGGATTAAAAAAAAAAAGATTGTACCATTTTTGAGAATAAAATACCGAACAGTATTTACATATACATATGTATCAATGAAAATCAGTATCAGAAAACAAAAGTTTGTGATATGAGAAATAATCTAATTGATCTTTGAGAATACAAAACGTGGTCTTCCAGGTCAAATTATATATTTAAGTGGACTAGGGAAGTATTGGTTATACTATTTTACCATTTCAACCCAAATAATATTTCTGCATGGAATAAGAGACCATCTAAATGAAAACAGGAAGAGCCAAATAGATTGTAAGATGCTCTAGAAGTATTTTAATACTCCTCAAGTCTTAATTATGACTTGAAGCTGTTGTTGTACTGATTAGCAATACTAATTGAACATTTTTCTAACAAGTTCATAACCTACGTATACTTTCCAGCTGTATACTGTTGCTCACAGAGATTGGCAAAGCTGAATCAGAGCACCTCTTTGCCAAGACTTGTCTGCAAATTCTTAACCTTTTTTTGTTTGCCAAGAACAAAGAAAAATTGTTGTAAACTTAGCTGCTGTGGTAACATATGAGCAGTCTTTTCCGAAAATGCAAATTAGACAAACAAGAATCATTACATCATTTGCAGAATGCAGTTACATTTGGTTTCTGCTTTTGTATGTCTATATTACTTTCATACCTTGCTTGATATATTTTATAGTGCTTTACCATTTTCAAAGCACTAGCATATGTGTAATAGTACTTGATCTTTTCTGAAATTCAATGTTTTCAATATACTTCATGTCTGAAAACTTTGATACTTAAATGTATATGGTGCATGCAACATAAAACAAATGTTTGATTATGGTTGTATGGAAACTTTTTATTATATCTCAAACTATACGTTACACACTTTTGGCAAAGCAAGCCATTGTCAGTTTTTACGCCACATGAAACTAGATTTTCAAATACTACCTAATATATTCTTTTTTTAAAAATACAAAAGCATCATTTAATTGATAGTCACTTATGCCTGTATGTAAAAATAACCAAGTATTTTGGGTTAGATGGAGTACTACTGAAGCCTGATTAGGCATAAAAGTTTGACATGCTGAAAGGTTAATTATTAACCTATCGGTTAATAATAATCCCATTGCTTCAAATAAAACTACTTTTTATTGTTCAGATTTCATTATTATTTTATAAAAGCATTAATATGCACTGTTGGCTCAACATCGTGCTTCTTAGTTAATAGAACTTATAATACTTTAGAAGGCAAAAATGTTGAATGATTATGATTTGTGAATAAGAATGTATTGAGATTAGTAATTTGTGGTTTTGTTTAGTCAGCAACTACTGCACCCCAGTTATAATGAAGTCTCTAAAGGATTAGAAAAGTACTTGGGGGTGGGGTTGAGGGGAAGACTATATTGAATACCTATGGCAAACAGAATCTATTTGAGTAAATCTACAAGTAACCATGGGTGATTTTTTGCCCAAATAAAATAATGAAATTTGGCTGAAACCTTTATTGTTCCCCATCTGCCTGCATCTGCCTACTTGAGGTTTGGTCTACCTGTGAGGTTACCTCAAGCAGCACCATATGGCTGGAGCCTAAGTGAGTTCTTTGTTCTCCAACCATTTTGCCGTCTTCCTTTCCTTGAATGCACCAAACTCCTCACATTTTCTCTGTGTGGAGTACTTTCCACATATTCTTGGCTTACTAGAGTACTACTTATCTTTCAGTTTTCCCCTGAAGTTCACATCCTTGAAGAACTCTTCCTTTGTAATAAAGACTAAAGTTATATCTCCTGTTGAACACTCTTATGGCATCCAGGGTATAACAGTTGTATATGTGCGATTAGCTAGCAGGGGATTTTTATAGATTTTTGTTTTAGGTATCACATTTGAGAGGAAGAGGTCTCAGTGGAAAAAGCTTCATCAAAAGAAAAAAAATGATGTGGTATTTATTTTATTTTTGGATTCACTCTGTTGCCCAGGCAGTGGCACGATCACAGCTCACTATAGCCTCAGGGTTCTCTCTTGCCTCAGCCTACCGAGTAGCCAGGACTACAGGTGTATGTCACCATTCTGGCTTATTTTTTGATCATTTTTAGAGACAAGGTCTTGCTATGTTACCTGGGCTGGTCTTGAACTCCTGAGGTCAAGTGATCCTCTCTGCTCAGCCTCCTAAAAGTGCTAGGATTACAGGCATGAGCCACCATGCCCGGCAACAAAGGGTGTGTTTATATGTTTCTCAAAGGCATTTTATCTATATATTGCTGAAAATTGCATTAATAAGTATTATTTTCCTAATGAGTATACTGTAATATGTGTAGCTCTGTGAAATATACAACAATGGATATAGCCCCAGCTTTTTAAATCTTGAGATATATTTGGGAAGGTAACTACAAAGAGATGTCCCCTCTAGATTCAAATGGGGTATAATATAATGAAGTGCTAGACAGCACATGACATGTTTAGGGCTAACCTGTATGGGGTCACTTGAGAGCTAAGGCAAGATTTCTTTAACTTGTAGAACTTTCCCACATTAGTCATATGAGTTAATACATTATACAAACTAAATTGTTCATAAAATTAAATTAGAAATATACTAATATATTAACATGTAAAGTGGCTTAAATATTTCTAGCAAAGATCAAATCTAAGACAGAGAAACAGGGGAAGAAAACAGAAAAATGGGGCTCAGAACAGGAAACACTATGTAGTACAAAAAGCCTGGATGTGAAGATGTAAGGAAAGATGAGAAGAATTTAGAACCAGCATCGGATAGAAATATATATATTTTCATATCTCACAATTTTGTCCTGGGCTGTTGCTGGTGGCAGACTTTCAAATCCTTTTCAGGACTTATTTTTCAGATCCTTTTCATGCTGATTATTTTGATCCTGATCATCCTCACTATTCAAAGAGCATGTAAAGGCAGGGTGAAATTAGCATATTGTCACCTACTGCTTGGATGCTTGCTACCTCCTCCCTCAGAACCTGCCAAGGAGGCTTTTGGGAGCCTCAGAAACACAGAGCAGCAAATCTCCAAAGGCCCAGTGCCCAAAACAGAGAGAGGAAAAATTTTGCTTTTGAAATCCATAAAGAATCTGATAATTCCTTGCAATATCTAGTCCCAATTGTGTGGGTGACAAACTGACCTATGACAGAATTAGGAATGTGAATAGGAAGAAAGCTCAGAGTTCTCCATTCCTACGGCCTTAACTCCCACTGGAATGCTAACTTGTACAAAAAGCGATGACATGCGAAGATGTAAGAAGGGGAACAAGAGAAGTTATCCTGAGCAGCACAAGGGAGTGAACATGTCATGACATTCCAACTCTGAGACGGAGCTCGTTTCCTGGTGCTTATTACTATAAGGATGCAGAGAGAGAGAGAGAAAAAAAATCCACAGGTACAAGATTTCATGAGAAAACCAGAAAAAAGAATAGCATCTGATTTGGTGTAATGGCAGGATAAGGAAACGAAAAAAATGTGGAAGAAAAGTTGACTATAAAGTTATGAATGGGAATAGATGGCCCTTAATTTTGTTCTTACTAAAAATCTAGTTGAGTCGACTGAGAATTTCTTTATTTTCAGGAGCATTAGCTAGTTGACTACTTGAGACAATGTGCATTTTTAAAAAGTAAATCATAAACAAGTTTCTCAGCTGAGCCACTTTAATATTGTAGAATTATAACTGATGAACGGCATCATAACATTAAATTGTTATTATAATGGCAATGTGTTGTTTTTTAAGTTGATGAGATTTTTTTGGTTTAGAACATTTTTTACCAGGTGTGAAATAGACCTACACTTAAACAACGTTGAGTGTTGCCATATAATGTGGCTATTATCTTAGAGTTAATTAAAGTTATTTTAGTTTTGAGCATTGCTAAGCTCTTTGAGATAACAGGAACACATTGAAATCTTGTAAAGGAAAACAGGACCTATTTGTTAAAACAAAAATAAAAAGCAGTAGTATAGCTTTGTTCAGGACTAGTTTGCTCAATGGATACTTTTACCATAAACATTAAAAACTCACTAACTCTTAAAACAGATTTGAATGTGTGGCTCTTACTACACATTAAAAGTTGTTATTTCACTAAGAATTTTTTTTTTTTTTTTTTTTAGGAAGGAAGCATTATCTTGTAGAAACAAATGATTTAGATGATAATATTCATGAAAATAATTATAATAATGAGATTTTTGTGAAGAATTTGAAATATTTTCAGACTTGGATAGAAATTTACCAGATTTCCCCTAGGGGAATCCGAAGATAAACTAACAATAATGTCACACACATATTCTGTTGTTTTATTTACTAAATTCTAAATTAAATTTCTGCTCTGGTGATACAGGGGTCACTCAAAGCACTTTCAGATAACACAGAAGACTTTCAGGATTGAATCAAAACCAAGCCAAGCAGAATATTTTCACTCAAAGAGATTTGAAATCTGTGAGAATTTTATGTGACCTTATTCGATCAAAGGAACTTTGTCAGAAGTTACTCCAAAACTGTATTTCCTTCTTTATGCCACCAGGTTTTCTTATGTGTTGGAGACACATAGGCAGAATGCAAATGGGTTAGACATTCACTTAAATGTCTCACATTTTCATAAGTGTTCTGCTCCTCTGACTTAGTGTTTGTAGTACACATGTGTATACCACATACACACACACATACACACAAACACACACACACACATGCGCGCGCAACTCTTTACTCTTCAGCAGTAATTTTCTAAAGGATAAAAATGGAAGCATCATGACTGAGGGTAAAATAGAAGGGCTAGAGGCCTGCAGCACCTACTTCACCAAGTGGTGCTGGTGTGAACTTTGGAGATCTTGCTTCGCTCAGGTCTTCACCTGCAAAGGGAAGATAAGAGTGCTAACATCGTGGGTTCAGAATTAAAATGACATCGTGTATGTAAAGCTCTTACTTCAAATGCCAGCAATATAGGAACAGCAAATGGTATTTATTCTACTCTTTTTATATCATATTAAGTCATATGAATATATAGTGAAACTTTTAGTATAGACTACGTGACAATACAGTAGTCCCCACCCCCCCATCCACAGTTTCTGCAATTTCAGTGACCTGCAGTCAATAGCAGTCTGAAAATATTAAATGGAAAATTCCAGAAATAGTTCATAAGTTTTAAATCGTGTACTATTCTGAGTGAAATCTTGCCTGTACTTCTTCTGGGATGTGAAGCTCCCTTTATCTAGGGGATCCATGCTGTCTACACTCCCCACCCCTTGGTCACTTAGCTGTCTTGGTTATCAGAGCAACTGTCACAGTATCTCAGGGCTTGTGTTCAAGGAACTTTGATTTAACTTAATAATGGCCCCAAAGCACAAGAGTAGTGATGCTGGCATTGTTGTGATTGTTCTATTTTATTATTAGTTGTTGTTAATCTCTTGCTTGGCTAACTTGTAAGTTACACTTTATCATAGGTATATATGTATAGAAAAGTAGTGCATATGGGAGGACCCTCCCAAAAACAGAATTATCTTTTGGAGGGCGGGCCCCTTGTAGTACAGGCTTCCCCCATCACTTAAGTATTCTAGGAACCCATTGGCAACAGTGTACCAGCTAACATTGTTGTGAGAGACTGTGTCCAGCTTCAGCAAATTTTTTTTGGGGGGGAGAGATTCGTTCAATGCATTTACCCATTTCATGATGAGTGATTTACAAGTGTACCTGCCCACACTGTACTAAGTATTCAGATGTTTTTGACCAAAAACAGCATGACCTCCATGCTCCACCCTCCCTATTTACCTGATCTCACCCCAGAGCCTTTTTGTGTGTTTGTTTTCCTGGATGAAAAAAAGTCCTCAAAGGGAAACCTTTTGCTGATGTGAAAGAGATGGAACAAAAAACAGCAGAAGCACTAAAAGGCATCAAAATTGACAAGTTCAGAAACTGTTTTGAGCACTTTTGAGTACTACTGTAAATGGAAATGTATATAGAATATCTTTTTGGTTTATTTGTTTTGTCTATCTAATCCTAAAATTAAAAATATAAGGAAAATCTAAATGATTGATTGCTTTTGGCATCACATTGATCTATTGTATTCTGCTTTTAAAGTGCTCAGTTTCCTGAGATTTCATTTGTAGATGTAGAAGTTAAGGCATCAAAATTGGAAGTGTTTATTCAAGATTCTGGAACAGGCTTATGATGGAATGATAATTGAATGGTAATCCAACCAAGTTGAATATTCCTTCACCGCCCCCATGGAAAGCAATTAATGCAGAAGATATGAAATAATTTGCCTAAGAAAATAAATTGAGAAAACAAAAATCAAAGGTAGAGAAGGTATATCAATATTCACTTTAAGAGAAATAATCAGAGAATAACTTAATTTTTAAAATGTATTATGAATTGATGAACTCAAAGTCAAATGAAGAGAAAGATGATCACTTCAAAGATTGAAAATGAGTGAAAACATTTCAGGAAGAAGATAATTTGGGTTAATATTAAAGAAAAAGGAAAAAATAGATTCCAGTTTAGCTTTCTAAAGATATGGGATGAAATGGCTTCTTTTACCCCCTCAATTAAAAGTGGTAACTGATGTGACTAACTAAAGATCCCATAGGAAAAACTTCTTTAGTTCACCTCTTTCTCTCTTTTAGTCGATTTTCTATGTAAATATGAGAGCTCTTAATAAACATATGACAGAAAGTTGGAAAGGGATTTTCTGAAATGAATACCAGATGAGGATAGTGCTTACTTGAATTATGTGCAGAAGAGAAGGATGATGATACCCTACAAGATTAGCTTTTCAGCGACAAATCTGAAGTTGGTCTCCATTTTGAATATTTCCCATGTGGCTTGGGTTTACTCCATTCCAGGAAGAGAATCAGTCACTCGGAAGTCTGTGAATCGTGTCCCACTGTTCCAGGACCCAGCCACTAACAGAGGTCACTAGCAAGCCATGCTGTCTTTCTCGATGTCCTCCAATGAGAAACCTTCTTCCTGCCCTTTCATGTATTAAAAAGAAAGTATTTAATGGGCCTAAGCACTGTGTACTGTGTCTCCACATATGAGCCTGATTTGATCATTATTTTAGTTTTTCTATTTTTAGCTCTCCTAAAACTGTCTCTCCTCATCTTCAATACTACACGTATATTAACTCGCTTTCAACAAGTGATGTCTAGCATTCTTGACTGAAAAGACCAAAAGTGCCTCATCCTTCTTCATATTATGCCATTCCCATATTCTCACTGCCTTGGATTTTCTCTTATAGCCATGAATCTTTGCTCATGCTTTTGTGTCATGAGGAAAAGTTGACACTTTCTTTTTAGAGGCAAAACTTTCCTTCCTGCTATCTATCCTAACACTTCTCCCCTCCACTGGGATCTTGGTTCAACAGTTCTCTCTTCCACATCTTCAATGTCTCCCTTTCTTGTTTCTTTCCACTGGTCTTACAAATATTCTTAGGTTCTTCCCTGTTCTTAAAAACAAACAAACAAACTCAGAATGCATCTCTCAAACCTCATAATCCCTTGAGTTGGTACCCAAATTGTCTATTTCCATTGTTAAGTCTCTCAAAAAAAGTGTCCTACATCAGAATTCTCAACACCTTTAAGGATGTTCTTAAAAACTAACAAACTCAGAATCCTTCTCTCAAACCTTATAAACCCTTGAGTTGATACCCAATTTGTCTATTTCCACTGTTAAGTCTCTCAAAAAAAAGTGTCCCACAAAAGTGTTCTCAACACCTTTAAGGACCTCTAGGGGTCCTAAGACCCTTCAGGATGCCCCTTATCCAACTGCCTATCTGTTTGATGCAAGGTTTTCTACATCAACTCCAACCAAAAATCACATTGAAACAGACTGAATGCAGAAACAGATATGACAATCCTGTTGCCGTCTATTAAGGCAGGCATTAAAGAGACTTGCAAAAATGTAAGCCAATGCTCTCTTCTTCCTAAAATTATTTTTATTTGGGGAAATATAGTTATTTTTCATAAAAATAAAAACTTATTTATGATACTACTTAACAGAGTTAGCACTGTTTTTATTTTATTTTGTGAGTCAGAGTCTCACTTTGTCACCCAGGTTAGAAGTGCAGTGGCATGATTACAGCCTGCCACAGCCTCAACCTCCTAGGCTCAAGTGATCTTCCCACCTTAGTCTCCTGAGTAGCTGGGACTACAGTTGCATGCCACTATGACTGGCTAACTTTTGGGGATTTTTCTTAGAGATAAGTTCTCACTATGTTGCCCAAACTCCTTGTGCCAAACTCCTGGCCTCAAGGGATCCTTCTGCCTTGGTCTCTCAAAGTACTAGAATTACAGGCATGAGTCAATCTGCCCAGCTAATATTGTTATTTTTAAATGAGTTAATACAAAAGATCTTACTTCCTTAGCTTTAATTTTTAGTATGCTAAATACTGTATGCTCACCCACAAAATCAGGAGCTTTCTGGGGGTCCTCAACAATTTTGAGAGTAAAAGGAGTTTTAAAATAAAAAGGGTTAAGAACAATAGGTCCACGTTCATGATTGTTTTCCTTACCACTCTCTCTTTCTATCTTCAACCTGCAAACTGCTGCCATCAGTGTCCTATATCATATTTCTCAGTTATAACTATATTACAAGATCAACTAGCCTTTTATCCTCCCTGGTTTCTCAGCAATATTTGACAGTGCTTACCTCCCTTTTCTTCTTGAATTTCATTCCTTCCATGACCACAAACTACTCGGATTCTCTCTCAGTCTTTCTGATTACCTCTCTCTCAGTTCACATTCCTTGGAATTTTTTTTTTTCCCACTCAGGTGTCTATGTCCTTAAAGATCTGTTTCCTATCACTTTTTGAAATTTTTTCTAGATCCAAGGCCTTTCCCCGGTTGTCAAGAAAAAAAGCATTCCAGCTGCCTACTGAATAGCTCGCATGTCAGTGTTGATGGATCTAAAACTAAATGTAACAGCATTCCTACCAACAATTCTAGTTAATTCGATGCCTGTGTATCTATTATGGAAGTTCAATTCTTTTAGTTATGCAGATTTAAAATGGCAGCAAATTTTTCACTCCTGCTCCACCACATGAATCCTGTGTTGTTTGTTCTGTGTCTTCCAGACCACTCCTAGAGAATGCATATCTGAAAGCTTATCATCCCAAACCTAGGCCATTTCAATGGTCGCTTATTAACTGCCTGCCCATGAATAGATTTCATTTATCCAAATTTACCCTATACAGTCCTTCAAATTTATCAATGAAATCTTTGGTTTTCAACTTTACTTTTTAACTAGGAAAAACCTTTCCACCAAAATAATAATAATAATAATAATAATAATAATAATGCAATTTGACACTTACCCTTTTGTACTATGCAAGTGAATGTACCACTGAATACTTGAGTGAAGAAATGCTGGAAGCTTCTCAGCCGTGTATGAATCTCCACAGAGCAAGGAAATCAGATGGACACCTGAGAGATTGTTTTTCTGGTCATCCTCTTCTTGTGAGAGACAAAGCTGCAAGCTCCTTGTGAGCCAAAGCTGAGGATTCCAGTGCCTACAAAAGAGACACAAGTAATGCTGCCCTCCTTGAAGGAGGTTGCAGAGACCGAAGCGACACCAGCTCAGCCTGGTCCTGACTGCCCCTGTAGAGCTGCTGAGTCAATCTTTTTTATGAACCAGTCACTTTTTCTAGATAAGACTACTCATCTTAAGCATGGATATCAGGTGTGTGTGTGTGTGTGTGTGTGTGTGTGTGTGTGTACTTGCCCACTTTCTGGAAACTGAGAAGAGACAGGAACACAGAAGTCAGTACCATTCACTTGTAGGCTTTCACTTCAATTGCCTATTTTCAGTCTGAGGCCACACATTACACTCCTCTTGTCTGTGTCCTCAAGGTCTAAATCTTTCTGCTTTAATTTTTTCAGAAAATAAACCTCCCATCCCCTGCTATGTGGAGAAGGCTGTTATCTGCTATTCAAGATGTTGAGTGGATCTGTGTATCTAAATGCTGCTTACTCATACTTTAACTTAATCTTTCAGTTTTCAGCACTAACACCTACCCCCTTCCTTCTAGCTTCTTAGGTATATGATGCCCCAGTTCTTGAACCTTTCTATACTTCTTTAGCACAAATTAACTTCCTTTGCTGGTGTACTTCTTTATAAGAATGTAAGTTTCAGCTTTAATGATTTTGATAAGTCAGTTGTTACAAATTCTTCAGCTTCCCATCTTACAAAAAAAATTTTTTTTGGGAGTCAGGGTCTCACTCTGTCACCCAGGCTGGAGTGCAGTGGCATGATCATGGCTCACCACAGCTTTGACCTCCTGGGCTCAAGAATTCCTTCTGCCTTAGCCTCCTGAGCAGGTGGGAGTACAGGCTTGTGCCAACACACCCAGCTAATTTTTTTTTAAAGACAAGGTCTTTCTATATCGCCTAGGCTGGTCTTGAACTCCTGGGCTCAAGCAATCCTCCTGTCTCAGCCTTCCAATGTGCCAGGATTATAGGCATGAGCAACCATGCCCAGTCCCATTTTACAAAAATTTAATGTCTTATTTTCTATATCTCTTCTAACTTTTCTTTCCTTTTCTTGTGGGTCAATACCTATTTTACTTCTTTACTTACCCTAATTTTAGTGACATTTCAAAAAGTGTATTGATTATTTATTGCTGTGTCACAAAGTAACATACATGTAGCAGCTTAAAACAACACACATTAGTTATCTTGGTGTGTCTGTGTGTTGAAGGTGTCTTTGTGGCTCAGCTGGGTCCTCTGCTTTGAGGTTTCTTACAAGGCTGCAATCAAGGTGCTGGTCAGAGCTGAAATCTCATGTGAAGGCTCAAAAGGGGAATCATCTGCCTGAATGCTCATGGAATTATTGGCAGGTTTTAGTTCCTTATGAGCTGCTAAACTGAGAGCCTCAGTTCTTTAGGAATTGTTGGTCAGAGGTCACCCTCAGCCCCTTGCCATATGGCCCTGTATAGCAGCTTACTTAATCAAAATCAGCAATGGAGATGGTCTGCCAATAACATGGAAGTCACTATTTTATGTAACATAATCACAGAAGTGACATTTTATCACTTTTGCCACATTCTATCAGAATCAAGTCACTAGGCAAGCCCACACTCATGGGTGAGGGGATTACACAAAGGAGGCAGATAGGAGGCTGCCTTTGAGTCTTCTGTCATAGATGCATACGTGATAAAATCATGGGTTCAAGTCCCTATATATAACTGGAGTCCTCATTATCTCTCACTTTATCAAGCTCGCACACCCCATCACTCCAATAAAATTGGTCGAGTCAAAGTCAAACAGTGACCTTCATTTTGCACAATCCAATGAACTCTCCCAAGTTCACAGCATATTCAAGTACTGTAAGCAGCAATTGCAACCCTCTTCTTGAAGCATTTTACTCCTCTGTATTTGGAGATAGCTCACCTCCCTGTTTTCTCCTTTCATCTCTTGCCTCTGTGTCACAGGCTCCTTTACTGTTCTCTTTTCACATCCTGTTGAACAGGGCTAAGTCTTGGGGACTACAGGGCTGAATTTCCAGTCCTTTACTCTTCTGTAATCACTACCATCTACCTAAGAAATCTATTCTCATGACTTCACAGTTCATCGATATATCAATGACTCTTAAACTTATATCTCCAGCTCCACACTTTTCCCAGAAATCTATTTAGTGCCCAGTTAGCATCTGCTCCTGGACTCAAAGACATTTCAAACTTGACTTCTCAAAGAACTAAAAACAGAACTACCATTTGATCCAGCAAGCTCACTACTGGGCATCTGCTCAAAGGAAAAAACATCATTATGTCAAAAAGATACCTACATGCTTATGTTTTTGGCAGCATTCTTCACAATGCCAAAGATTATGGAATCAACCTAATGTCCATCAATGGATGCTAGGATTAAAAAATGTGGTATATATACCTACTATGGAATATTGCTCATCTCTAAAATAGTAATGAAATCATGTCTTTTGCAGCAACATGAATGGAGCCAAAGGCTATTATCTTAAGTGAAATTACCGAGAAATAGAAAGTCAATACTGCATGTCCTCACTTATAAATGGGAGCCAAACAACGTGTACACATGGACATAGAGAGTGGAATAATAGACACTGAAGACTGGGAAAGGTGGGAGGCTAGGAGGGGGGTGAGGGAAGAGAAATGACCTCATGGGTACAATGCATGTACAATGATGTATACTGTCCAGGTGTTGGTTACACTAAAAGTTCAGACTTTACCAATATAAAATATATATATGTAACAAAGCAGTACTTATACCCCAAATCTATAAAAATAAAATTTAAAAAAGAAAAGAAAAAAACACCTCAAACTTTACAACTTCATGCAGAATTCCTGATTTCCTCATCCCTCCTCAATTTTCCTAATAAGCCCATTCAGTTCAAATTGGTCCCTATTTCAATAAATGTCACTACTTTTCACCCAGTTGCTCAGGTGAAAATGTCGATTCTGTCTTTGTTCCTCTTCTCTTTCTTCACACCCCTGCATACAATTCTCACTCAGCATATCCTGGTAGCTCCACCTTCAGAATATATCCATCATCCAACCACTTCTCCCCATTTCTCCCACATCCCCCCCCTAGCTGAGTCACTGTTGTCTCTTGCCTGCTATTGATGGGCATGTGCTAATTCCCTCTTCATCAAGCTTATTCCTGTCACAGTTTTGCAGTTTTCTCTGCCTGGGATTCTTATCCTGATTTTCGTGTGACTCACTACTTTACATCTTTGAGGTCTCTCTTTAAATAATCACCTCTTCAAAGAAGCCTTCCTTGATCATTCCATTATTCCCTATCCTCATTTGCTGTTTTATTTTTTAGGTACAACTACTTGAAAGTGCTGCTTTTTCTTATACATTGTTTATTGTCTGAGAATAAACTTTGTAAGGGTGATGCTTTGTTGCACTTAGCATTGTTTCTCTGTAGTCTAGAACAAAGCCTGGTACATAGTAGTGGGCCTGCAGTAAATGTTGAATGTGTGAACCAATTGTTAGATAGGATTGAATTTGTCAGATCAGCTTTCTCTAGTGACCTCAAAGGTAGGCATTTAGCTTATTGTATAGTACAACAATAGAAGTTGATTTTTAAGCCTGAATTAGTAATAGTAACTCTACTTGTGGATTATTATGTGATTCCTTTGATCTTTACTCTTTCTCAGACCCTCTTTCTCCCACCCTCCCTCCTCCCTTAGAAAGGTAATAGAGAGTTTGGGCTTGGTAGCTCAGCCTGTAATCCCAGACCAGCCTGGGCAACTTGGTGAGATCTCATCTCTACAATAAATCACAAAAACTAGCCGGGTGTGGTGGCGTGTGCCTGTAGTTCCAGCTACTTGGAAGGCTGAGGCGGAAGGATCACCTAAGCCCAGCAGGTAGAGGCTGCAGTGACTGAGAGTGTGCCACTGCACTCCATCCTAGGTGACAAGAGTAAGACTCCAACTCAAAAAAAGAAAGAAAGAAAGAAAGAAAGAAAGAAAGAAAGAAAGAAAGAAAGAAAGAAAGAAAGAAAGAAAGAAAGAAAGAAAGAAAGAAAGAAGGTAATAGAGAAACTGTAAGATGTCTGGATATATAACCTAAGGGGATTTGGTTCTTGTCATGTATATATAATTGTGTGGGCTACACTTTTATATGACTGGCAACACAACAGGTTTGTTTACACCAGCATCACCACAAACACGTGAGTAATGTGTTGTGCTATGTCACAAGGCGATTGGAATTTTTCAGCTTCATTATAATCTTATGGGACCACTGTCGTGTATGAGGTCTATCATTGACTGAAATATTATGTGGTGCATGACTGTATTTCCACACAGTACTTTCAAAAATGAATTAAGATGCTTGATTTCTAGACTAAAAATGGCTTTGATGTAATTGGATTTATATGCCTTTGTGACTCTCCAATAGAATTGATTTGCCTTTCCATTCCTTTCTCCTTCCCCTCAGTCCCATCCCCATTTCACATAGGAGTTATTTGGTAACCAGATACTACAAATAATACTGGTTATAGTAAAAATTAGGCATTTTATTTTAGTGAGTAATTATTCTCATGTTCTAAGAACAAGCTACCCATTAATAATAATCAGTTATTCGGGGCTTAAAAGTTATATTTGAGAGGTGCTGTCATGATTTATTGGAAATGAGAAAACTTGGAAGATACAAACCATGCAATTCTAGTAAAAATTCTGGATTAAAACATAGAAAAAGAGAAAGAGCAGCCAATTGAGAAGACCCCATAATCACTGAAATGCTGAGCTTTCCTAATTAAGGAGAATAAAAATAGTTACTTAAAGTACTTTCTAGAAAGTCACTGTTTTTTGTCTATTTATATGTTTCTCTCTGCTTTCTTCCCCTCCCCCCAAATTAATGAACTATTCATTGCCTTTTGAGAAAAGATTCCTTTGATAATATGGTCAAGAAAAGCAAAGTTTCTTACTGTCTCTGCCAAAGATTCTCAGCCAAAGTAATAAAAGTAAAAGCTAAATAAGTACAAGTAAAAGCTAAATAAGTAGTAGCTAAGAATAAACACAGAAAGCAAAAATATGACTAGAATAACTGTAATGTAATAGACCAACATAAGTAAGTTTGAGAGTAAATGCAGGTGCTATTACACCTGGCCCAAAAATATAAACCAAAATGCTCCTCAGACATATAAGAATTGGTGATTTCCCTATCAATAATCTATTAACATAGCAAGCAATAAACATTCTCTTTTTTGGTGATCACAAGCAGAGCCTTGATTCAATAATGCATGAATAACTCACTCAGATTTTCAAGAAATAATACTTACTAGGATTATGGATTAATTGGAGCTTGTGTTTATCAAAGAAAAGTTCACCAATGGCTCTTCAAATATATTCACAAGCTAACTTAGCTTATATCCACTTTTCTTTTAATATGAAAATTTCCCAAGATTTTATTATCTGCTTGATTAAAACCAATAGGTGCTTTAAGTGTTTTCAAAATGCTTGCTTAAAAAAAAAGCATTTATAGTTAAGGTGCTGTTATTTCAAAGTATCTATGACTTCCTATCAGAAATTAAAATGTCACTTAATGAGAACAAAACATGTTTTCACTTGAAATGCAATTAAACCAACTCGAAGAAACAGTGTTTTTCTAACTAAGATGCAAACAGCTGTGTTTATGAAGCTGCTCTAACGGTATTAGAGGTATTAGAATTTCTCTTATAGAAACATTTGCTTTATTTAAGATATATGATTTTCTAAATTATAATTGACATTGTAGATAATTCTATTTTGATTACAATTTTTTTCAGTCAAGTTATTTCTTTAGGGAATCCCCACTCTCATAACTCATGATGAGCTCATTTGATCATGTGTAAATAGAGATTTTTATGGAGAGTTGTTTTTAAAGGCTTGTATGTGGAAGCTCTCCCAACAAAAATTTCATTTCATGACTAAATATGATTTATTCATAATTATGCTAAAATATTAATTTTAAAAATGCCTTAAGAAAGAAATAATTTATGTATAAATGTGTTTAATTTTCCTAAAACATACAATTGGCAGATAATTTCTAAGGTATAGAAGAAAATATTTCTTTTTTACTTTTCTATTTTCTTTTAAGAATGTGGGCTACAATTCAGGATTAGGTATACAGGTGGTCATCGTGCAGATACATTTCTTTAAGTTGCTCTTTTTGTTGTTGTTGTTGTTGTTGTTTTAATTTCATTTGTATGTTTTGGCATTTTGCAGATCTAACCTATGCCTTAGATTACATGTTGACATGCTGACATGATGTTTCTCAAAAAAAAGGATCCTTCCATTTCCACATTAAGCATTTTTTTGTATCTTTCATAATTAATGTCCATAACATTTGGAGTAATAAATATTTTCCTGTGTATATAAATGCATATATACAAACAATAGAAGGACTACACAGTTTCCTAAGATAATAATGTTTGAAGACGTCATTACCAGCAAAAACACAACAAAAGCATAAGAGCTTGTTTTGAAAGTATACTCTTAAACTTCTCTGTTTATAAACAGCATGTAATCAGGATATGAAACTAGAAATTTAAGTACAATAAAACTGATTTGAGTTAGTTATGTAGGTATAAAAGACCTCTAAACCTTAATTTTAGGTTAGGTCTGCATTGGACAGCTATTTAAATGTTTTGTCTAGATTAATTTATCTTAGTCAATTTAATTTTAATAATTAACTCAACTGTATGTTATTTTCCTGCTTTAAAATAACTATATAACAAGCTGTTTTAGGATAAGGTAGAAACTGAGATAATCTCTTTTGAATAAATATTTAAACATTACAATTAATGTGTATGTTTATAAATTATAAATATTTAAACATTAAAAGTATTCACTTAACTCTATTCTAAAAATGATTATTATAAAAAGAGTACATTTAGCAATTATGAAGACAAAATTCTTAGAAGCTATTAGAATTGAAAACTGTTAATTAACTAAACCTGGAAAATAAACTCATTCATTATCCACCAAAAATTTCAATATCCTTACCAGGTAAAAGCACCATATTCAGTACCATGAAAGATAAAGAGATTCCAACAATAGAGAATTTGCCCTCAAAAAAATCTATCATATATTTATGTGTAAGTTAATATGCATTGGACATCAAGAATGCAGGTAAGGTTTTCATCAGGGACATATTAGCAATATGATCAAAGTCCTTATTTTCTAGGATTTTCATTCTTTTTTTAAAATATATTTTATAAATGTATTTTTTTATAATCAATATTTTTTATTATGCTTTTGTGGAGTACAGTTAAGGGTTAGGTGTACAATTACGTTTCATTCAGGCACCCTGTTGATAAGAGGTGTTTCCCCATCCCCAGACAGATATTTGCTACTGTCAATCCCATCTCCCTCCCCCGCACAGTTTCCCAGTACCATCAGTCATTTTCTTATAGTATTACATTGAATGTTCAAGATCCATTATATGAGTGAGAACATGTGATACTCGAATCTTTGTTTCTGTGAGAGGTCACTCAGTATTATAGACTCTAGTTCCATCCAGGTTGTTGAGAAGTTCATGATTTTGTTCTTTTTTATGGCTGCGTAGTATTCCATTGTGTATATGTACCACATTTTTGTAATCCAGTCCTCTTTTGATGGGCAGCATGGTTGTTTCCAGGTTCTTGCTATTGTGAACAATGCTGAGATAAACACACGTGTGCAGTTATCTTTTTTATAGAGTGATTTGAGTTCTTCAGGGTATATTCCCAGTAGGGGGATTGCAGGGTCATATGGGAGGTTGATATTTAGAGCTTTTAGGAATCACCTCAATGCTTTCCACAGAGGTTGCACTAGTTTACATTCCCACCAACAGTGTAGAAGTGTTCCCTTTTCACCACAACCTCTCCAGCAGCTGCTATTTTTTGAGTTATTGATAATTGCCATTCTGACTGGAGTTAGGTGGTATCTCAGTGTGGTTTTGATTTGCATCTCCCTGATGATTAGTGAGGTTGAACATTTCTTCATGTGTTTGTTGGCTGCTCGGATGTCCTCTTTTGTGAAGTGCCTGTTCATATCTTTTGCCCATTTGATAATGGGGTTGTTTGTTTTTTTTCTTTTCAGCACATTTTAGTTCCTTGTAGATCCAGGATGTTAAGCCTTTGTCAGACCTGGTGTTGGTAAATACTTTTTCCCAGTCTGTAGGCTATCTCCCTGCTCTCTTGAGTTTTCTTTGGCCTTGCAGAAGCTTGTCAGTTTAATAAGGTCCCACTTGTCTATCTTCTCTCTTATGACCTGTGGGTTTCGGGTTTTGTTCAGGAATTGGATGCCAGTTTTGATTTCCATGAGGGTATTTCCTTCATTTTCTAAGGTTCTTATGGTTTGAGGTTTTTACATTTAGGTCTCTGATCCATTTGGAGTTAACCTTTGTGCATGGGGATAGATAGGGGTCCTATTTCAATCTTCTGCATGTGGTCAGCCAGTTTTCCCAGCACCATTTACTGAATAGGTTCTCCTTTCCCCAGTGGTAGGTGGTGGAGGCCTTGTTGAAGATGAGTTGGTTGAGAAATTGAGGTTTTGCTTCTGGAATCTCAATTCTATTCCATTGATCTATATGCCTGTTCCTGTACCAATACCAAGCTGTTTTGATTATTGTAGCTTTATAGTAAAGTTTGAAGTCTGGTAATGTGATACCACCTGCTTTGTTTTTTTTGCTGAGGATTGTTCTGTTTATTCTTGGATGTTTGTGTTTCCATATGAATTCCTGTGTTGTTTTTTCTAGGTCTGAGAAGAATGTTGCTGGTAATTTGATGGGTATTGCATTGAATTTGTAGATTGCCTTAGGTAAGATGGACAGCTTCACAATGTTGATTCTTCCAATCCATGAGCATGGGATATTTTTCCACTCGTATGTGTCATCTTTGATTTCTTTGAGCAGTGTTTTGTAATTTTCATTGTAAAGGTCTTTCACGTCTCTGGTTAGGAAGATGCCAAGGTATCTCATTTTTTTTGTGGCTATTGTGAATGGAATTGTGTTTTTTATTTGGGTTTCTGTTTGTTTATTATTGGTGTAGAGAAATGAGATTGTCTTTTATACATTTATTTTGTATCCTGAGACTTTGCCAAAGGCCTTTATCAGTGTAAGGAGGTTTTTGACAGATTCTCTTGGGTTTTCAAGGTACATAATCATATCATCTGCAAAGAGAGATAGCTTGACTTCCTCTTTTCCTATTTGGATACCCCTGATTGCCTCCTCTTCTCTGATTGCTCTAGCCAGGACTTCCAATACTATGTTGAACAGGAGGGGTGAGAGTGGGCATCCTTGTCTTGTTTCAGTTTTCAGGGGAAATGGTTCCAATTTTTGTCCATTTAGGAGTATGCTGGCTGTGGGTTTCTTGTAGATGGCTCTTACTATTTTGAGGTATGTTCCCTGTATGCCTAGATGTTCAAGGGTTTTTATCAAGAAGGGGTGCTGGATTTTATCAAAAGCTTTTTCTGCATCTAATGATATAATCATGTGGTTTTTGTTTTGACATCTGTTGATGTATTTAATTACATTTATGGTTTTACGAATGTTGAACCAGCCTTGCATCCCAGGAATGAAGCCTACTTGGTCATGATGGATGATTTTTGAGATGTATTGCTGAATTCGGTTTGCTAGGATCTTGTTGAGAATTTTAGCATCTATGTTCATCAAAGATATTGGCCTGTAGTTCTCTTTCTTTGTTGGATCTTTACCTGGCTTGGGTATCGAATGTGATGTTGGTTTCGGAAAATAATTTGGGGAGAGTTCCATCTTTTTCAATCGCCTGAAATACCTTCAGTAGGATAGGTATCAGCTCTTCCTTAAAAGTCTTATAGAATTCTGCTGGAAAGCCATCTGGACCAGGGTTTTTTTTTTTTTGTAGGTAGTTTTCTTATTATGTAGTCGATTTCCTTGATTGTTATTGGTCTATTTAGGGTCTCAATTTCTTCTTGTTCCAACCTAGGTAGGTTGTGTGATGTCAGAAAGTCCTCCATTTCCTTAAGGTTTTCAAGTTTGTTTCCATACAAGTGTGCGTAGTAGTCTCTAATGATATGATATTTTGTATTTCTTGAGGGTCAGATGTGACCTCATCTTTTGTGTTTCTGATTGTGCTTATTTGGTTTTTTTCTCATTTTTTCTTAGTCAGTCTAGCTAGGGGACCATCGATCTTGTTTATCCTTTCAAAGAACCAGCTTTTTGTTTCATTGATTTTTTGTATTATATTTTTGTCTTCTATGTCCTGGATTTGGGCTTTTATTTTGGTGATCTGGATTCTTCTGCTGAAATTAGGGTTTTTGTGGTCTTGTTTTCCAGCTCCTTTAGGTGGCTTGTTAGGTTGTTAATTTGTGTTCCTTCCATTTTCTTCATGTGTGTTTGTAGGGATATAAACTCCCTTCTTACTATAGCTTTCAAGGCATCCCAGAGATTTTGGTAAGATGTTTCTTCATTTTCATTTGTTTCCAGGTATCTTTTGATCTCTGTTTTGATTTCATCATTGACCCAGGAGTTGTTTATCATCATGCTGTTGAGTGTCCATGTCTTTGTGGGTTTTGGGGGGACTTTTTGGTGTCAATGTTTATTTTTATTCCACTGTAGTCTGAGAAGGTGCATGGTAGATTTTCGGTCCTTTTAAATTTGCTTATGCTTGATTTATGGCCATTACGTGGTCGATCTTACATTCCATGCGGTGATGAGTAGAATGTATATTCTGTGGTCTTTGGATGGAGTGTTCTGTAGGTATCAATTAAGTCCATTTGGTCCAAAGTCACATTGAGGTTCCGGATCTCCTTGCTGATTTTTTGTCCTGATGATCTGTCTAGGGTTGTGAGTGGGGTATTAAAGTCCCCAGTTATGATGGTGTTCAAGTCAATATCTTTCTTTAGTTTTCCTAGAAGTTGCTTTATGAAAGTTGGCGCACCTATGTTGGGTGCATATATGTTTAGGATAGATATTTCTTGTTGCTGAATTGAGCCTTTTATTATTATGTAGTGGCCTTCTGTATCTTTTTTGATTTTTAATAACTTGAAGGGTATTTTGTCTGAAATTAAGATCTCTACTCCTCCTTTCTTTTGTATTCCGTTCGCCTGAAAGTTTGTTTCCCATCCTCTTACTTTGAGTCTGTGGGTGTCCTTTCTAGTGAGGTGAGTCTCTTGAAGGCAATAGATTGTTGCCTGATATTTTATCCATTTTGCCATTCTATGTCTTTTCAGTGGTGCATTTAGTCCATTCACATTTAGGCTAATAATTGAAATGCAAGGTTTGATCCCTGTCAAAAGGTTCTTACAGAGTTGTTCCTGTTTGTTTGTTGTCTTTCTTTGGGTTTTGGAGTTGGTTCATGTGTGTTTTTAATCTTTTGCCTGTACTCTTGTGAAGAATGTTGTTGTTCTTTCTTCTTTTTCTTCTGTGTTCAGTACTTTCTTAAGTGTTTCTTGTAGAGGTGGTCTGGTGGCAGCATAGGTTCTTATGGATTGGATATCTGGAAAAGATTTCAATTCTCCCTCACTAATGAAGCTTAGTTTGGCTGGGTAGGTTATTCTTGGTTGAAATTGTTTCTCTTTTAGAACTTTGAAGATAGGGCTCCAGGCTCTCCTAGCCTGAAGGGTTTCTGTGAATAAATCTGCTGCTACTCTAATTGGTCTTCCCTGGTAGGTAGTCTGGCCTTTTTCTCTTGCTGCCTTTAGGATTTTTTCTTTTATACCTACTTTGTTTAGGCAAATTATTATGTGTCTGGGAGTTGGTCTTCTCATTTGTTGTCTTGCAGGGGTTCTCTGAATCTCTTGTGTTTGAATTTTTTCATACTTGATGAGATGAGGGAAGCTTTCTTGAATGATTTCATGAAATGTTTGTTCCAGTGTGGCTTCTGTTTCTCTCTCTACCTCAGGATGCCCAATTACTCTTAGGTTTAGTCTCTTGAAGTGATCATTCATCTTTTGCAGGTTTTGTTCTGTCTTTTTGAGCTTCTTTTCTATGATTTTGAGAGTTTGGGTTAGTTCTGTGTTTTGGTCTTTGAGCTCTGAGCTTCTTTCTTCTGCCTGGCCAATTCTGCTTTCCATGCTTATTAGTTTGTTATTTCTTTCCATCACAGTATTCTTTACTGCTGTTATTTCTGATATCAGCTCCTTCCTATTTTCCTCTTGTCTCTCCTCAATTTTTTAAATTCTCTCCCTTAATGTCTTGATGTCTGGGTTTGTTGCATGTGACCCGTCATTTTGGGGGCTCTTCATTGTTTGTGTTCCAGAATCTGTTTCTCAGTGTCTGCTCTCCCAGGGGTCTGTGTGAGACCTATATTCTTTTTTTGGTTTTTCTTCATTTGTGTGGTTTTTCACCCTCCCTACTTTTTCCTTCCCTCTACGTCACCGTCTTCTTTAATTCTGTTATTCAGGGATAGAGGGATTGGTTTTACTTCTGTTTGTTCAATCTCCTATTCTTTATGTATGCCCTCTTACTTTGTTCAATTCTGGAGATGCACTTTACGTTGGGGGTGGTCCTTTTTGCAGTTTTGAGATTTACTTAAGGGGGGAGCTGTGATTCAAAATCTATCTGCAGGCCCTGGTATTCGCTGACAGGTGTTTGGATAATCTGGAACCCACTTCCCACTGCCTTGGAGTCTGTCCATGCAGTGGGTCTGTAGGTTTACTCCCTGAAATAAATGTGGTTAGCAGAGGGAAGAGAATGGAGCAGACAGTGGCTGAAGAGGGGGGTAGAAGATAGAGAAGTAAGGAGGGAAACAAACGAGTGTGCCAACAAATGGAGAGAGAGACCTATACTGAAACAGATAAAAACAATAGACCACAGCTACAGACGAACCAACTCCCATATAAAAAAAAATAAAACATATAATGATGCTAACATACAAGCTAACCAACCACCTTATTGGTGTGCTGTTCCTCTATACAAAGATATGGTTTACAGAGAGAAGAAAAGAGAAGAAAAGGAAGAGGGAAAAAAAAGAAAAAAGGAACAATACAGTAGGAATAGAATTAAGTCATTAAACTAACAGAATCAATCAAGCACACTCTGAGGCTTTTCATTTAAGTCCAATGTCCTTTCAGTTCTGTTTTCTAGCTTTCTTTTCAAGCTGCTAAATTAGTTTGCAGTTAGGGTCAGTTACCCCTGGTCTGCTGTGAAGGACAGTTCAGATCACCCTCCGTTCACCACTCTGGCCTATGTCTTTTTCAAGCTTGTTTCTCCCGCTTCGGTGTTGTTAGCTTGAATCGCCAGCAGGTGGTGCTATCTCAGCTGCTCGCCCCAGAGGGGGTGGGGCTGGACAGGAACCGGCAGAGACTGGAGATGGATGCCTGCCTCAGGGCACATGGCAGGAGACTCACGGGCGGGCAGGACGTCTCGGTCACAGGAGAGGTGGCAGTGATCCCAGCAGATCTTGCCTGCAGGGGCTTCAAGGACTGAAGTCATGGATTGCCTCCGGCCGGGTGGTGCAATTGCTACTGGTGGCGGTGGCGGTGGCGGTGGTGTCTGCGCTGCAGTGGCTGTCCAGATCTCTGTGATGTCCCAGCGGTAGCAACGGCCTAGCTCCGTATGAAGAGCAGGCTGCGATGTTGTGGTCCACAGCCCCCGGGGAGAGAGCCAGAGACCCACTGCAGTTCTCCTTTGCCGAGGATTTCACAGACCAGGTTGCCCCGTCGCCATCTTGCCATATGTCCTCTAGGATTTTCAATGTAAGGCAGAAAGGTTATGTCAAAGAGTAATGTTCAAAACACTAACTAACTTTGTTCTCTGGACATTTTTATAAGAAATGTGTGGAAATAGAACTCTAATTTTGGCAGTTTCTGTCACAATGTTGGTGAACAAACAGATGTCATACGCGTGACCACAGAAAGAAGACATTTTCTTTACCAGTCCCATGCTTCTTACACAGAAACCTTGGAGAAGCTTTATAAATCCACATACTTAAAGTATGGTAGTAAAGGGATGTTCTTTGCCATGGGAATGGAAGGATGATCTAAATCATTCAGGGCAGGTAATGCAAAAACCATGCCTTGAAAAGGAAAAAAATGACAGCAAAAACAGCTAGTTAATCAAATGTCAACATGCAAACCCTAAATGGTAAATTTGTCTGCGTTTTTGCTATATTTCTCAAACTATAAACTAGGTTTATAGATTGCTTCCATCAGGAGTAAATTCTGAAGCCTCTCTCTCTCTCTTTAAAATACTACTGTAAAATTAGTTATGGGCTTTGGACAGGATTCTTGTAAATGTGGGGTTCTGAAGCTTAAGTTGTTAATTTCACAGTAATTTCCACCTTGAACATACCACAGGTATTTTCAAAACATGGAAAGGGTGAGTAAAGACAGATAAGTCTAATTAAATATCAGTTCTAGCAACACAGATTGGTGATGTTGAAATACTTAGGGATAGATCATTAATGGCTTTTATTGATGATTTGAGACTTTATCTACAGAAACATTAACATCTGATTATATAGACAATTTCATCAACATACAGACCAATTTGTGTTGTTCAGGCTCAAGTCCAACATTTCCTTCAGAACTGGGGTTCATTTTATCAAAATTGGGTTCACTGTATTCTTTTGCTATTCATTTCACTTTGCCCATATAGATTGTGGACTGAGTTAAAGCATATTACATTTTTCAACATTCTGAGATTGTTCCAGGATTTGCAAATTTTAGATTACTTTGGTTTCTTGGAATGATTTCATACATACCACAACTTTCTTTGAAAAACACATTTAAGCCAAAATGGCTTTAGGGAAAGGTTTTATGTTTTAATGAGGTTGGGAAAAGGAGATAAAGTCACCTGGTCATAGTAACATAGTAAATCTTGTTGAGAGGAGCCATTTTCTAAATTACAGAGCTGTAATTTCATTCCAGCTGATTTTGTGGACTTGAAATGTTTTATTCTGCTTTTCTGTCTCCTAAGAAGTTTTTGTTTGGGTTATTTGTACAAAAAAAAAAATCTTATATACTAGAGCAAGGATAGCACATTTAAACACATCTTTTTTCCATGTGAAAATTTTGCTGCTTCAGGACCATGGACCATGTACACATTTCTCTAATGAATCCTTAGCCTGTGATATATTTTTAAGTTAAATTGTTATTACTTATAGGAAAGTTCTTTATATCTGCCATGAATGTGTGTCAACATTTATATTGCATTCATTTTCATGCCTGGTGCTTTATCTTACTGATTATTTTGGCGGAAAAGAAATATTAAAAATATCCCTGTGAGAATAAAAACAAACCATGACTCTCTAAAAATAGAAAAAAGCCACAGCTCTTTACGTCCTTCTAGGACCTGTGGACAAGCCTCATAAACTTTCTTAGAGTCCATCTGATATCTGTGAAACTGGTCGATGCTCAGAGAAAGGGTTGGAGTCAGGATGGTCTACAGATAGAGGAGCTGGGATTTCCCAATCTGGTTTGGTCATCTGCTGTCTATTAAGTTTTCCAATCACTTCCCCATGTACCTTGGTTTATCCTTTCAAAAAATAAGAATTTTGTAACTCAAGGATGTGAATGAAGTCCAATGTCAGAGAACTTTTAGAGCCTGGAATGCACTTTGAAAATAGACTTGCCCGCTGCACAGCTCTCTATTTTTCAGATGGAGAAAGTAAATGCTGGGAGAGTGAAATGACTGCCCAAGTCCATAGACCTAGGAAGTGGCAACGTAGAGATAGTTCCCACAGATTCCAGAAACTTTCTTCCTATTTATCATTTCCCTCCCTCAACCCCTTACTATCTGAAGCACTATAAAAATTAAAAATTAGGCTGGGTTCGGTGACTCAGCCTGTAATCCCGCGCCTTTGGGAGGCTGAGGTGAGTGGATTGCCTGAGCCCGCGGGTTCGAGACCCGCCTGGGCAGCGAGACCTCATCTCTACAATAAATCAAAAAATCAGCCGGGCGTGGTAGCGCATACCTGTAATTCCGGCTACTTGGAAGGCTGAGGCAGAAGGATCGCCGGAGCCCAGCAGGTCGAGGCTGCCGTGGCCAGGAGCGGCCACTGCACTCCAGTCTGGGTGACAGAGTGAGACTCCAACTCAAAAAGAATAAAATAAAAAATTATAAGCACAACAGCTTACTATTGTTATGTAACAAAATGCCCAAGTCAATTCAGTCTTAGAGTCTGGAAACAGTACACATGTATTGACCCACAGTTCTGTAGGTCAAATGTTGGACCACAGCATAACTGAGTCCCCTGCTTAGGGTCTCACAAGGGAGGAATCAAATTGTTGACTGGACTATGTCCTAATGTGGAGCCTGGAATCCTCTTTCAAGCCCATTCCAGATGCTGGCAGGATTAGTTCTTTGTGGATATAGGACTGAGGCCTGTTTTCTTGCTGACTGTTAGCTGGGGGTAGCTCTAAGCTCTTAGATGTCACTCTCAAGTCTTAGACATGTGGCCCTCTCGCTACATGGCACTTATTTTCTTCAAAGTCATCAGGAAAATCTTTCTCTTCAGGAAAGGCCAGAGATCTTTTTAAGGACTCACCTGATTAAGTTAACCCACCCAAGAAAATCTCCCTCTTGATTAGCTCAAAGTCAATTGACTATGACATAAAAGAACAATATCCCATCATATTCATACTTGCTACTCATACTCAAGGGAGGGGAATCACACAGCCTATGTACACCAGCAGACAGGAATCTCATGAGTTATCTTAGAATTCTATGTATCAAGTTAGTTGTATTTCATTCATTCAAGTACTAGTTTTCCCTTTTATCTTCTTTCCCCCTCTGCTGCCTCCCACTGGGTTAGTTCAGAGTCTTCCTAAGAAAATCCAGAAAGGGATAATTAGAGGAGGGGAATTCAGACCAGTGTGGTGAAAACTTCAAATCCATAAAAATATGCTGTTTTTATTGGTTTGATTTATTCTTTGTAGCTCTAAGTGCCATTGGGCTGGGATAATTCAGAATTACTTCTCAGTAATTACCTATTCTTTTGGCAAAAATCTTCTTTTAGTCAAGTTGGCCTAGATTCAGAGATGTTTGGGGATACCTGTGGCTTGGGTTGGCAGGAGCAGCAGCAGTTGGAAATCAGGAGACAGTGGCAACCAAAGAGCTGCCATTTTCTTAGTGCCTACATAAGCTGGCACTTCACTTTCATGAGTTCATTTAATCCTCACAACAGTGGCTTGATGCAGTCGATGTTATTTTACAGATGAGGAAATAGCTGCGAAGTGGAAGAATCAGAATTCAAAGTTCTGCCTGATCCATTGGTCCTTTCTTGAGGACAGGCTTCTCTTTGTCAGGCTTTGGTAGAAATAGTGACTCTCTGAGGCACTTGGGACATTTGTGAAAAGACTGGGGGATGGTAGAGGGAGCTGCTAAGTGACAGTCACCTTCTGAGAGGGGGACTACCTCAGGCAATCAGAAATATCAACTGTATGAAGGGATTCTTTTTCTTCTCCCTTCAAGAGTTATAATTTAACTTGTCAGAAATCAACATCCAGGCTGGCAGCGTGGGGTGGCTCATGCCTATAATCCCAGCACTTTGAGAGGCTGAGGCAGGAGAATCACGAGTCCAGGAGTTTGAGACCACCCTGGGCAACACAGCAAGACCCCAATCTACAAAAAAAATAAAAAAAATAGCCAGGCATATACCTGTAGTTCCAGCTACTTGGGAGGCTGTGGTGGAAGAATCGCTTGATCCTAGGAGTTTGAGATTATAATGAGATATGATCCCGTCCCTGCACTGTAGCCTGGGTGACAGAGCTATACCATGTCTTTAAAAAATATTAATAATAAAGGCTATATATAATAAAGTTAACTTTATTTGTAGAGGAATTTCCAAATAAGGGATTAGTGGAACTTTGTAATACCTCATTATGATGGTTCATGATGAACAATTGTTAATATTATTTTATCTTTTTAAAAAAATATGGAGAAATAAGGCATAGATTAGGCTAAAGTAGATTTAAGTACTTCAGAATATAATGATAGAAATCAACTAGCCTTGTTCTAGAATCCCTCAGACTTTAATTTTTGGCTGAAAAAATCAATTAAAATATAGCTAATCCAGCTGAAGAGTTTGGAAAAGTTACAGTTGCTTTGTGAAAGTATAGTTTAAATTGGAGGAAAAAGTTAAATTTGGAAAGATTTCAAAACTCTTCATCTGCTGCCCAATCACTCTGAAGTTGAATTGAATTTAAGTTGTGAATTCTTTGCATACACTTATCATCCGTTCATTTTAATATGCATATTAAATATACATATTTAACATACACATGTGGTGTGTACTTTCAGGAGATATAGAGATAATTTCTGAGGCATCATTACTGCATAGCAGGGAGACAAACTTGAAAACAAACAATTCTAATAATGCAGGGGTTACTCTGAAGACACATGCAAGGAAAACACATTTTACAGCAGTTGGTTCTGTTAGGGAGCATCAAGAAAACAGAGACAGAAGTCAGGAGTTTTGACCACTTCTAGAAGGGTCTAGAAGGAAGAAAGAGAAGGACGAGCCAATGCAGTGGCTCACACCTGTATCCTAGCACTTTGGGAGGCTGAGACAGAAGGATTACTTAAGCTAAGGCATTCGAGTCCAGCCTGGACAACATAGCAAGACTTTGTCTCTACAAAAAAAAAAAAAAGAAGAAGAAGAAGAAAAAGAAGTTTACTAGGCAGTAAAAGGGAAGCAAATTCTAAGAAGGAGAAAACCAGAGTTAAAGTCACAGAGGTAATAACATGTCCAGGTGAGTGTGGCCAGGGTGTTCCGAATACACAGAAGATAGGAAAGAGGCTGAGTGCTTGTGTAGCAGTGAGATTGGGAGGACCTGACTGTCCAAAGTTTGCATTTTACAGCAACAGGAATCCAATGGAGACACTGTGTGAAGGAATGGCAAGATAATAGCTGTATTTGGGAAGATTAACTCCGGTAGCAGGAGAGAGAATGGCTGGGGGTGAGAATGGAAACTGGAGCAGTGAGAAGAGAATTTACAAATGCAGTCAATGGACGACAAAGAGGACCCAGATCGGGAAAGGAGCAGAGACAGGTGATGAGAATAACAGCTGCTTTAGAGATAACCTGGCTGAAGCAGGGTGAGGGTGGGGGCCACCAAGAGGCTGGAGGCAGGGGATATAAGGACATAAGATAGAAATGGAGGAGGACGCCTACTTTCTGATCTGGAACTATGGCTTTTTGGGGGGTAGGGATAACATTAATAAACTGGATTTGGGGCATGTTTAGTTTGAAGTAGGTGGACATACAGGCCAGGAGTGCAAGGAAAAAACAAAACAAAAAAAGAGCTGTAGATAAACATTTGTGAATTACCAACATTTGAGGAAGAGGCAGGGAATGACATTTTTACAGGGTTATCATGTAGTGAAGAAGAAAATAGATTTAAATATTGGGCCCTGGGTCAGTGTTTAAAAGACAGATGGGGGGAAAAAGATTTTGAAAAAAGAGACAGAGGAAGACCTGCCACTGAGATATGACTATGAATTCCAGGAAAAGATTTCAAGATTAAGTGTGTCTTAGTATCCCTCAGGCACAATAGGGACAAAAAAGAGACTATTCCAGATGACAATTAGGAAGGCACTGATGAATTTTGAGCAGTTTTGCTAGATTGCTTGTGATTTGGGGAGGAGATGAAGTCCTGAGCTGATAAAGGAAAAAGATCTGAGCTTGTTTGGTAGGGAAAGGAAGGCAGGGTCAAAAGAAAGTGTTTTGTTAGATAGGGAAAAATCATGTTTATGGAGAAAATGGTTAAATTGGGTGACCTGGCATTAGAGGTTGGCAGGACAGATGCTGCAGCAGAACAAGGGAAAGAAAGAACAAACTATACTTTAATAAAAGTTTCTTATGTAAGAAAGGGAAAAAGGCAATTTTAAGATAAAAAATGAGTTGAGAAAATATATATTAACTTAAGTTCTTTACGTTGAACTTCTGAGATGGAACTATAGCTTTAAACTATAATATACTATACCCATAATAAACACACCCCGATATAAACCTAGGGCACAGCTGACTCTCAGGGGTCTGCTTACTACCATGAAAATAAAAATGATTTTCATGTCATTCTGTCAGACTGTCTTTTGGAAACAACAATAGGAAAAAAAAGGCCATGCAATCCCAGGGGACCCCTAAGTAAAGTGGAGTTCTCCTTTCACCTACAAAACCAGGACTTAAAGACCTGCATCTCAGCTGGATTGACACAATTTTTTGTGCCTGAACATCACTGCTTTATGGGATTCCAGAGACTTCTGTACACTTTGAGACAGAACAAAGATTACTCACAAATGCTGACCCAAACATATTCTAGACATTCAGTTGAGTATCTAGAGTCTAGGATCACCCTGAGGATTTCTTCCGGTCCCAAAGAACCCTGCATGCTGGATAAAACCCTAGACAAGACCAGAGATCCCTATACCATTTGAATTAGGTAGTTTCCATCTTGCACCTATGGGAAAAAGTTGGGACAAACCCAATCTTGATTAAGCAGAAAAGACAATATTTTCCATAAGAATATAATCTTCTGCATTTTTGGACATTCATTTGGTTTCTGTCAAGTTAGCTAATTATTCTGCTAAATCATCTTTAAAAGATCACTTGCTTTCTTGAATTGTTAATACTTGTGAAATTCTTTTCCCAAATGAGTGAGAATTGAAAGATGTATACATATTTTTCACACACACACACTAATTCCCAAACATATAGTGTGTTGAAAGTGTGGTCTTTTGCAAAGAAACTTGAGTTCTAGGCCTGGTTCCAGGGGTGGAGATGACTGTAACATTCCATGGAGAACTTCAGTCTTGGCTCTCAGCTCCAAACTAAAAATCCCTAGTCAAGTCAGCTATATGAAGTATTGGGCTCTAATAAGAGGAGGAACTGAAAAAGAGGGGGAATGTTTTCAAAAAGATTTAATAAAGAAGTTAGGGGAAATTATGTGGGAAAGAAGGAAAAAGAGTAATTGTGGTATTATTACATGCATTCCTGGACCAGGTACGGCGTATCATGGGTCAGTGTTTCATTCCATCCAGCCATTGTGATGACGTTATGAAGTAATTTCCTATATACTATAATCTGTTTTGGAAGTGCTTTCTACCAGGTGTCTCTTATGGAACATACAGGAAAAAAACGAGTGACCTGTTAAATTATTCTGTTCAAATATGTGAAGTCCTAATTCATCACTCATGACATTCAATTTATATTTTAACATCATTATACATTTAACAGGGGTGAATCTTTTCACAATAATGAAGAAAGTGTCTTTTGAAAGGAAAGAAGTTGTTGACCTTGGATAAGATCTTGCGGGATGACTCTTAAAGTCATGGAAGCACCTGAATCTCTCTCGGCTGTATAATAAACATACACAGAAAGTGAGGCCCAAGTATGTATGGAGAGAGCCCTTTGCATTTGCTGTATGGATATGGAACAGAGGAAAATGTTGGAGAAATTAAATCTAAACTCAAAGATGGTTCTAAAGTGTTTACTGGGTGCAACTTGATAAAATGACTAGTTTGGAATTTATCACTGGTCTGTGAAGTAAAAAAATAATCTTATGGAGAGAGGAACTTTATAGTATGCCCAGGATAAAAAGAAGTTTTAAACCCTCTGTTAACAATGCTGTGTTTGCAGGTTTTCATCCATTACCACTTCGTTAGAACATCCCCACTAAAACCCAGCTATTTTATGGGTCCCTCAGGACACCTCACTAGAATCCAAGGAAGGAAATGAAGCCAATAAACAGAAACTACAGGTGAAACCTACAGAGGCAATTTAGGAAGAAGAAAAAGTAATTATCCTTCGCATTTTACCATTTCATAAAAGTTGTCACCTTACATCTTAGGGAAAGTATTGAGAGGTAATATTGATCAGTCAAGATTTTTTGTTGAGTCAGGATCTCACTTTGTCACTCATGCTGGAGTGAAAAGGCATAATCATAGCTGACCACAGCCTCAATTTCCTGAGCACAGGTGATCCTCCCACCTCAGTCTCCCGAGTAACTGGGACTACAGGCATGTGCCACCATACCCGGCTAATTTAAAATTTTTTTTTAAAAGCAGACACGAGTTCTCGCTATGTTGCCTAGGCTGGTCCCAAACATCTGGGCACAAGCAAATCCTCCCACCTTGGCCTCCCAAAGTGCTGGGATTAACAGGTGTGAGCCACTGTACCCAGTCAGAATTTTTATTTTATATATCTGTTCCTGGAAAGGCTCATTTCAACAGAATTTATCTCAAGGTGTCATGCCTGGTATCACAATCATCATTATTAGTCCAAAATGTGATTGAATGAGCATAGGTACACACACATACTTTTGTATACATAGCCACATACATCATATGAAAGTAATTCCATTTTCATTTACTCACTGATTAACAAAATGTATGTATTGGCTACAATGAGAGAGGTACAGCACTAGACATTTAAAATAGAACATGAAGTAGTCTGCCCTCAAAGGGGTTAATACTGAGTAGGAACAGATTATTGTAAAAATAATCACAAAAATAATTATACAATTACAAACTAGGTAAAGTGTTACAAAGGAGATGCAAAAGTATAATAGTAGATTCAACAGAACAGGCTGAAATAGTTTTCAAAGGTCATTAAAAGTTTTCCAAAGCAATTTAATTTCCACTGGAGCCTGAATGATAAGTGGAATTAGGCAAAGAGTGATTGGTAACTATGGGAAAATTCAGTCAGAGGAAACAGCAAGTGCAAAAGCACTGAGGCTGGAAAGAATGGCAAGTTTTAGAAGCATACTGTGAGGAGGCCTCCATGCAGGAAGCATAAGTGAGATAAGGATGGGGTTGGGTGTGTCAAACTCACTCTTCAAGGGTATGGGATATGCAAAGAGTTCTGGGAAGCAAAGAGTGACTGGATTTGCAATGCAGAAAGACTCCTCTGACTGTTGTATGTGGCAAAAATGATTGGAAGAAGCAATACTCCAGGTAGAAAGCTTTGCTACAGTCAAAACAAAGAAAGGGTGAAGGCTTAGATTGGGTGGTACTTAGTGAAGAGGGATGAAAGGAGACTGAAGTCAAAATGACAGAACCTGGGGATGAATTGGCCACAGAAAGGAGGTGTCCAGTCAGAGTAGGCAATTAGTCATTGATTGACAGAAAATGGTAATCTCAAAACCGGGCTTTTTATCTTAGTTCTATTCTATTTGGATTCATTTGATTCAGAAGTATTTAGTGCATATCAGATGCAAAATATGGTGCTGGTAATTCTGAGGGATAGCACTCTGAAAAAAGTGGATAGAAAGATATATAATCTCGTCCTTGTATAGGTTCTTATTCAAATACAACTGATGTTTCCCATTTCCAATAGAGGGAATGAGAAACCATCACGATATACCCAGGCATGTATATGTTCACACACAAATAAAATTTGCATCTACACGTATGTCTATATATATGTATGTGTATGTATATATACAGTTAGATGTTTGCATCACATACACATCTGAATTAATGTTGTATTGCAAGGGGACAGAGGGGGAATAAAGATAAATAATTACTGTGGAGGTCAGAAATAGTTGAAAAGTTGGGAGGGATAGTGTTCTTAAAAGAAAAGTGTTGACTCTTAAGCCTCTCGCGTTGGAACCTGCTCCTAATTCTCTGGAGTATACTGCCACTTCTGCCTAATAAAATTTTCTGTCTACTTAAAAGAAAAAAAAAAGAAAGAAAGAAAAAGCGTCTTCAAAAACAATTGTCTTACGTATCTACCTTATTACAGAAGAGATTCATGACACTGACCCTATCTATCAAATAGTGTTAGGCACTAGTAATTAGCTGTTTTACCCACTTTTTAAACCATGATATCAATCATGACAGTATAATCATGAGAGTGATCTTATCTTTAATAGTAATAATCATAATAGTAATCATGAGTATTTAGTAGTTTTTAAAGGTCACATAAGCAGAAAAACAAACAGATTTCATTTTAATGTTGTTTGAATATTACCTTTTTAGCATTTTTCTTTGACTTCTAAACACACAACGTTGTTATAAAACTGCCTATCTTCACAGCAAATATGATTAATTATATTAAATATTTTCCAAATGTAATGAAAGGAACCATTTCTAGTTTTGCTAAGACATCTTGCTGGTCAGATGTGCTTTGTTTAATAAATTGAACTTGCATGTTGATTCTAAGTGTCTAACTAAATACATAGGACCACTGCTAATCTGTAAATTACTAAGGTTCAGGATAATTGCTAATCTGGGAATTATTAAGTCTCCTTTTATTTCATTGTTCTCCCTCAGAGGATAGTTTTTGCTTATTTCAGTTTTGTGTGTATTCCTTTTCATTGCTTGCTAATGTCTCCTATTCATAATGATAATATGTGAGTATTATCTAATCTCTACTAAAAATAGTATATAATTGCATACCATTATTATTATTATGGTGCAGATGTTGGAATATGCTTGGAATCACCAGAGATACCATGAAGCTGAGGAAGCTTACTCTTCAGGGTTTCTCATTTGTAAGGGTCTCTTTCATTTCTTGTACCTAAATGTGCCTTTTTAAATTTTGTATTATTTTCCTTCAAGATGATACTCCAAACATTACTCACAATATTTTAGGTTCATGAGAACAGGGACAATATTTTATTTCTGTTTCTTTACTCTCTGGCATTTAGTTCAATGAAAACTTGGCAAATAAATGAACTATAAACATTTAGTGGTTGTTTTCAAGTTGATTCTGGTTAGAGATTTTTCTTTGTATTCATGCATCATCATTAATGTCATTTTTGGTGCAAAGTTTTAAAAAATAATCTTTGTTTATTTTGTTACTCTGTTTAAAAAAATTACAAGTAACGATTTGCAGAATTCTGAATTAAGTTCCCACTACTGTCAATATGCATCATATTTTGCAAAAAGGCAATCTATCTTCACATTAGTATTCTTTAATTTTTTTCCTGTTTTTAAAATTTTCTTAGAATATTTTCCAAATGGGAATTATCGAGAGAAACAGTATATTCAGTCAGCTTTGTAGATTCTAAGAGAGCTTCTAAAAGTTAAGCCTAGCTAAAGAAAAATGTAATGGCACATGACTGCCCTTCTTTTAAGCTGTCACTTAATCTAAGACCTACATGTGGCCTTTATTTTATTTCTCAAGGTGCTTATTTTTAAAAAAAATCTCCATTCTTTTTTTTCAGGAGTTGACATATGTTGGTAGGTTGACATGTTACCTGAGAGTTGATGTGCCCTATATGATATATGCTCTAAGAGCTGAACAATACATGACAAATTAATACAATTAAAGCTTGAAGATATGTCATCATTTCTAAATTATACAATTGAGGTTCATGTTTTGTTTTTTAAGAAAGCAAAAATTTTCCTCCCTCTTTCTCTGTCCCATTTTTTGGTCAGTTCCAAGGTTTTCTCAAACTGCAAAAGGTATTCATTTGATACTTCCTGGCTACAGAGATGCATAAATTAAGGACTATATCAAATTCTTGGTAAATCTCATTAGTATTTTAACCATCCAAGAAATGGACTTTTATTTGGTTAATCTTTTAGCTGATCATAAATTATGCAATAAAACTCCCTAAAATTAACATTAAAAAGGTAAAGAATAAAGATATTTAACAATATATTAGTATAATTTCTTTTTAATGCATGGACTTTGCCATAAATTTCCTGACAATTTAACTGCAACGGACAACTAAAAAGTGAGTGTTCCAGGAAGCAACATTGTCATGCAACTGCTACTTTATCACCTTTCCCGAAAGTTCCTTCAACATTTGTCACTGTGATTTGTCCTTCTCCTCCATCACGTCAAACCACGGAAAAACAACGTTGAAATGCTTATGTATACTCATCTTTCTCCCTTCATATTTATTCATTCCCCTGCCATAAAATTTCCATCAGAATCCCACTTCCATGTCTTATTTTAAAGGTACTGCAATCTCAGCAATCTTTTTGTAGTCATTTATGCTTAATTTTGGAAGATTGTCAATTACCTCTATAGGTTCATTCAAATGAAAATTTATCACAAAATTGTAGGCTCTTCTAATAACCTCACTGAAAAATTATTATGACTAATAATCAATAAGTTGTTTTGTGAAGTAAAACATCTAGACCCCAAACAAAAGTGACTAAATTATACTATTTCCATAGGTTTGAGTTTTACTGCCAGCTTCTTATTTTATTTGGGACGATCTTGATTTTTTATTTTTTGCTCTCAGTCCTTCAATTCTAAAATAATGATATGTTTGCTAACATGTGGCTAGTGTATACTCAGCCTTACAAGGTCCCACACCCTTGAGATAAAGTATCCTTTCTGAAAGGACTGCTCTGAATTTTGCTGTTTCCTGCTTGCTGTGCAGTGGCCCCTCCTGGGAAAACAGAGTTATTTCAGCCAACCTTCAGACTTCATCTTACACTAGACACTGTGGAATATTAATAGTGCTATTGAGATATATTCATAATGTTTTCTCTGGTTTTGCGGTTTTTATGGCCCAGTAAAATTTATATTTGGTGTTTGTGGGAAGGCCATCAGAAGATACTTGGACATCAAACTTTTAAAAAAGAAATAATGATGGCAATACCACTAAGATATCTTTTAACAAGCAACCCCATCCAACAGAGTTTGGCTTCTTATGACAATGCAAATTAAAGTGGAGTAAATTTATTCTGATTTTTTAGGACAGTTTAAAAATGAGCATTTTTGCCTCCCTTCCTTCCCAGTTACACAGCAAGGAGATCCCAGACTTCATCTTTATTTAAGTTGTGGCAATTAGAACATTCGCTGAAAAGGCTGTATGTAGGAAAACAGTTTGGTTAGCGTTAACCCCAGAGAATGGCAAATCAGGAGCAAGGCACTTGTAAAGCACTGTCATAGACTTCGAATATGGATCGTTCATACTCACCACTTCCCGGCCACAACACAAGAGCATCTCCCTGTAAACGAACAGTCTAAGTGAGCCACAGCTGTGGTGTAACTCTGAGAATGTTTTTGTGACATGGAGACAATAATGGATCACTCCCGTGGTGCGAGTGACTCTGGTCTTTGACTTCTGTCCCTTGCGACCGACTGCCAGTGCTTTCTTGATTTCGCTGCTCTTTAGAATTCTCCACCAGAGGGAGGGCAAGGGAAGGAGTCGGTTCCACGCGCAGTTCTGAGGAAAGTTTGCATCTGACAAAAGCGTCAAGGAATTAAGGATTTTCAGTACTGGGTCTCTGTTCTACCTCTCCCTGCTTGTTTACCACTCAGCAGAACTGAGCGACTACCAACTGCTGTAGTAATTTTAATTATTGTCGATCGTTGTTTGAACCGTGTTTTACCAGTTCTTTTGAACATCAAATTGTAGAAAGAGGTAGAGTTTAGGACACCCCTTAGAAGAAGCCAGGTCATTTTTGTTAAGGAAAAGCTGGAGATGAGAATTCTAACAGTCACGTTATTAAGCACACACTCAAGGAGCAAAGCTACAGACAGAGCGCAATTCGACCCTCTTTAAAGTTCCCTGAGCCCCTCCTGTGAACCTAGAACGAACTAACCTTCCCAACAGTGGGAGTTCCAGCTAGCTCGCTTCCACCCAGAGTTCCCCTCTGCCGACATACGAGAAAGCTTCTTCACTGCAGTGGGAAAGGAGTAAACTCCGAACTCCTCTGGGAAAACCATCCACGCCCCTCTTCCAAGAGTTCCTGAGCTGGATACTTCACTCCGGGGACAGGTGTCAGTTGCAAACTTTTTTCTCCTGCCTGTTTCTCCGCAGTAAGGGAACACACCAGCCATCCCCTCCCTTCACCGCCCCCCCCAGCCCCCGACCCCCCGGCGCTGCCTGGGAGCAGGGCGAGAAGCGAGAGCCCCAGATCCCCACCTGGGTCCCCGAGTCTCCCGGGCCGCGGGTCCCCGCCGGCGCGGTGGCATCCCGTGCGGCGGCCAGCGACCCCTGTCGGCAGCCGCCCCGCGCCGCCCCCCGCCCGGCCCCGCGCGGGAGGGAAAGGGGCTGCGCCCGGAGCGCCGAGCCCAGGCTCCTCCCGGTGGCGTGTCCGCGCCTCGGGGTGGGGGGTGTGGTGGGAAGAGGGAGGGGGCGAGGCCAGGGGAGGGCGAGAAGGAGGTGCCTGCCTGCAACCTGCGGGCGGGAGGTGGGTGGCTGTGGGGCAAGTGAAAAAGAGCCGGCGAGGAGGTCCCCAAACTGGTCGGGACTCCAGCTCGCGCGGAGCGCAGGAGCGGCGGCAGCTCCCGGGCGATGGGAAAGCGAGCGAGACGGTGATCGCCTCTCCCTCCTCGGGCCGCGAGGGC